>NC_060174.1:46546730-46846730 GCF_021184085.1 Oncorhynchus gorbuscha | reverse complement strand
CCTAAGGCCAAGAGCTTTTTGGCAGGAGTAGCCTATAATGTTTGTCCTATCCATTGAAGATATACCTAGGCTACTATTTAATAAACTATACAATATCCTAACCCTACAACAGTTACAACAGTTATAACAAACATGTAGCCTATCTAGTGTTCTACATTAAATTGGCTTCAACATGGAAGTCTTAGGCTATAGACTAGGGGTATTCAACTCTTACCCAAGGAGGTCCGCACGACTGCTGGTTTTCAATAACTAATTGCACCCACCTGGTATTCCAGGTCTAAATCAGTGGACATGGCTTCGAGGTCCAGAGTTGAGTATGAGGGCGTCTCCCGAGTGCCGCAACAGTCTAAGGCACTCTAAGGCATTGCAGTGCTAGAGGGGTCACTACAGACCGGGTTCGATCCCAGGCTGTGTAGTAGCCGGCCGCGACCGGGAGACCCATGAGGCGGCGCTCAATTGGCCCAGCTTCGTCCGGGTTATGGGAGGGTTTGGCCAGCCGGGATGTCCTTGTCCCATCTCACTCTAGTGAGTCCTGTGGCGGGCCGGGAGCATGCACGCTGACACGGTCGCTGTACGGTGTTTCCTACGAGACATTGGTACGGCTGGCTTCTGGGTTAAGCGAGCAGAGTGTCAAAAAGCAGCGTGGCTTGGTGGGGTCGTGTTTCGGCGGACACATGGCTCTCGACCTTTGCAGTGATGGAACAAGACTCACTACCAATTGGATATCACAAAATTGTGGAGAAAAATAATAATATTTTTTTTTATACCTTTGAGTGCTTTTTGTAAATGCATTGCATATTCAAACCACTAAGCCAACCATCACAGTTGATATGGACAGTAGTAACTTTGCCACGTGAAAGGTAAACAAACAGGCAAATATAGCCTACATGCGGATCCAGAACCATGGACAGTGATAGGAATTCCCGCGATTTGACAGAAATCCAACAAGGGAAAGTGGAAGAGGCATTTTTTGATAGCAGTCTTTTTAAAATAACTTGATGATCCTAAACAGGCTTCCTACAGTCACTGTCACCTTTAATGCAGAGTCCATACATTTCATAGAAGATGGAGAAAAATAAATGAAAATGGGGGATTTCATTAACTCTTTTGCTGATTATGATATTTTCAATAAGCCTACTGTGTGCGCCTCCGCTGACAAATTCAATGCCATCAGCAAATCGCTTTCCTGCTAAGACCAGCTTTTGGTCGGTGTTAAATATCTCTAGTTGCACTGGTTGAAATTGGCATATAGGTGCATGTTTTTTTAAGGACACTTCAGATTTCAACACCTCCTACCTCAGCGCAAGGCAGCTGATGGTAGACAGGTAAATTAACAACCCTTGCACAAAGGTTGGAAAAAAGCAGAGCGCTGGGTTTTACAAGTGAAAATTGCCTATGAGTGTGCGTTTCACACTAGCGCCGCCTTAACGCCAATCGGAAAGTGTCCAGAAAGCAGTCTATTTTTCAAATGTTCTCCTCTTACCAACGTACACCTCCACATCCCTTACAGAGAAGCTGGAGAGGGGCAGCTTGAGACCAAGTCCATCCAGTTTGGGAACGGTGATGGGGTAGCGGAAGCCCTGCTTCTCCAGGTACTTCTGTGTTACCTGATGGCCCTGCATCTGTACCATGATTTCATCCGCACTGCAACAAAGGAAAGAGGGGCATTTATATTACATTATTGGCAATCTACCTCGACTTATTCTACAAGATCTTGGCTCCTTCAGTACCTGGGAAAGGTCCTGTTCTGCAGCTCTCGTACAAACACAGAGGTCCCTGCTTGCACCGGCCTGCTGCCATCGTCAGGCTCTGTGTAGTCATGCCGGTGCCAGTTGTTACGTTTTTTCACTGGGAAGACAAGACAGCGAGTTGTAAAACTCCTCAACCGTCAGAGTCAATGATCAAACAGAGAAGATACTACACCAAGTTTGCAGGGGTCTGAGGGACATAGAAGTCTTGCATTATGGATCGTCTCCATTTCAGAAGATCATAAAGCCCACATTATCTCCAGCCGAACAAGGGCCATCTTCAATCTCAATTTGATGATTACACCATCATTCAATTACCCTAATGCGCCCGCCGTATACTCTGTGAGGTCAGACGTCTAGTGGAGAGCCAAATATTAAATCAACCGTGCTGGAGTGACAGAGTGTGTGGTGGTACTTACTCAAGGAGGGTCCGTGTTGGACATCACATTTGGGACAGTGGTAAACATCGATGTCCACGGCATGGTGCTCTTCCACTTGGACACAGCTGGAGAGGGAAGAGAACATTTTGATATTTAGACTCAGTTTTATGAAATAAGCTGGTTCTCAACACACAACATATCTGTAGTAAATATAGTTTAAACGTAGGGAGTGATCCAACATCACCCTCCAAATAGAATGGTTTACCAAGAAAACCTTCCAAAAGGACTAATTCGAGGTAAAAAGGATTGATTTGTTATTGCCCATTTGAATCCATTGCACAGGATGCAAACAGGTGACTGATGTTTCGACTTCAAGCTGACATCTTCCTCAGAGTGACCTGACCATTGCACATAGCTCCTATTTATAGCCTAGTGGCCCATTGAGACAATGTAAAACAAATATAATGATAATAATAAGAGGAAGTGTGTCTCGTTAATCAACAGGCCGTCAAAATGTACATAGGTGATATTTGGGTGTCTGTGAATCCGGAGACAAAACTACTGTTCCTAAATAACTGTTGCAAAATGTAAAATTACTACCCCTTCTCATTCAAGAAGGGATCCAGCCAAGTGGTCAACCAACTAGGGTACACATCAACAGCCATCTGTAGTAGGCAGGGATTAGGAGGAAAGGAAAGTCTCAAAGCTGCCATCTTTAAACTTGTCAGCAGTTTTAAGCTTTAGGAATGCATGGAATCCAAATCTAAGAGGCCTTTATCAAAATCACATAACGAAGTTATAAAAAGATTTCAGCTCACTTCCTTTCACATACAAAACATCCTGCCATCCTGATCCATTTGTCAAATAAGGATATCAAAATCCACAAGTCATTTTGACTACCTTAGCACCCTTGTTTTCTCAACGTTAACAACGTCAACCCCCTCAAGAAAGAGTGAGAACTATAAATCTGTGGTATATCTGGAGGTATCCATATGAAGCTTCTGCCTCGAACCCTTGGAAACTCTTTTCCACCTGCTCCTCCCTCCTTTATCCCCCCCCCCCCCCCGGACGACATTGTCAATCACTTTGAAAATAAAAGGTTGATGACATCCGCTACTCATTCACTCAGCCTATTGAGTCCACTGGTCTCCCTCACACAGAACTACGCTACGCCTTGACCTCTTTCTCCCCTCTCTCTCCAGATGACATCCTACAACTAGTGAGGTCTGGCCAACCTGCCCACTCGACTCATCTGATATCAAAACCTATAGACCTGTATCCCTTCTTTCTTTTCTTTCCAAAACACTTGAGCGTGCTGTCTCTGATCAACTTTCTCTTTATCTCTCTCAGAACAATCATCTTGACCCTTAACTAGGGTTGCACATTTTGGGGAATATTCAGGAGGTGGAAACTTTCCGTGGGAATATATGCAAATAAATACCATTTAAATGTAGATGTTTCTTGCATTGCATATATTTAACAAATCAGATAGAGACAGAAACATTGACCTTTTACCTTTCATAAGTAGACATAATTGCAAATGATTAAATCCTTACAATAGAAATAAAATAAACTATTTAGTTACGAATTGAACTTTAATTAAATGAGTTGACTCTTCACATGGGATAATTTCACTGAACAACAAAAGGGAATATTGAATGATCTCCAATGATCCATCGCATCTCCCAAAAACGTTTTCAACATATATCTGCAAAATGATAGTCTAGAAACTAAAGCTTTGGATGTCTTCCACTCAGGCTTCCATGTCATCTCCCTGGACCTCATCAATGTCCACCTCTTGAACATCAGACTCTTAGGCCTCATCTTCACTGTCACATTCAAACCTTGAGGATGGTTCGTTTTCAGGCTCAAAAAGTAAAAAATTTGCCCGGATGACCACCAATTTTTCAACCATTGTATTGGTCAGCCTGTTGCGTGCGTGTTCCCAAACAAGGGCCAGTTGCGCTCTGAGGCGGCTGATGTTGGTGGGATTTGGAGGATGATGGAGGCAACGGGAAAGAGCCTCAGATTCACAAAGTCCCTTCCACCAGGTGGCTGATGAGATATGTTGGCACGACTGCCATATTGCATCTTCATCCCAAAGCCCTTGCTTGGAAGTGTACTTCGTCAGACTGCCAACAACCTTGCCCTAATCCAGGCCAAGGTGGAGAGACACGGTAGTGATGACACCATAGGCCTTGTTGATCTCTGCACCCGACAGGATGCTCTTGCCAGCATACCTGGGGTCCAACATGTACGCTGTGGAGTGTATGGACTTTAGGCAGAAGTCTTCACGCTTTTTGATGTATTTAGAACTGCAGTTTCCTCTGCTTGGAGCAACAGTGAAGTGGGCAGGACAGTACGGATTTCTCCTCTCACATCTGCAAGCAGAGTCTGAACATCAGACAGGATGCCATTGTCTCCCTCAATCCGTGCAATGGCTACTGCTATAGGTTTCAGGAGTTTCAAGCTGCTTACCACTCCCTCCCAAAATACATCATCCAGGAGGACCCTCTTGATGGGGCTGTCCATATCGGCAGACTCTGATATGACCATTTCTTGGAGAGACTCCTTCCCCTCCAGGACACTGTCAAACATGTTGACAACACCACCCTAACGGGTATTGCTGGGGCAGCTTCAATGTGATGCTCTTATTCTTCTCACTTTGCTTGGTGAGGTAGATTGCTGCTATAACTTGATGACCCTTCACATACCTAACCATTTCCTTGGCTCTCTTGTAGAGTGTATCCATTGTTTTCAGTGACATGATGTCCTTGAGGAGCAGATTCAATGCATGAGCAGCACAGCCAATGGGTGTGATGTGAGGGTAGGCCTCCTCCACTTTAGACCAAGCAGCCTTCATGTTCGCAGCATTGTCGGTCACCAGTGCAAATACCTTCTCTGGTCCAAGGTTATTGATGACTGCCTTCAGCTCATCTGCAATGTAGAGACCGGTGTGTCTGTTGTCCCTTGTGTCTGTGCTCTCGTAGAATACTGGATGAGGGGTGGAGATGTAGTTAATTATTCCTTGCCTATGAACATTCGACCACCCCATCAGAGATGATTGCAATACATCTGCTTTCTGTATGATTTGCTTGACCTTCACTTGAACTCTGTTGAACTCGGTATCCAGCAAATGAATAGATAAAGCATGTCTGGTTGGAGGGGTGTATGCTGGGCAAAGAACACTCAGAAATCTCTTCCAATACACATTGCCTGTGAGCATCAGAGGTGAACCAGTTGAATACACGGCTCGAGCAAGACATTCATCAGCATTTCTCTGACTACGTTCCACCATAGAGTTAAAACAACTTCTATTTCCAGGAGGACCATGAGCTGTTGCTACCGATAAGGTGTCCAATTCATCATTTTCACCTCAAATAGAATAGAGGGAATTTTGTCAGAGGTCGCTTGTTGCAAGTGCTGAGGGAACTTTATGCACTTGGCCAGATGATTCTGCATCTTTGTTGCATTCTTCACACATGATTTGGCACAGTATTTGCAAATGTACACAGCCTTTCCTTCTACATTAGCTGCAGTGAAATGTCTCCACACATCAGATAGTGCCTGTGGTATTTTCCTGTAAAGATTATAAAAATATTCAATACAATTCCACGGCTCAGACAGTGTAGTAGTGTGGGCTCAATAGCATCTCATTCGAGTGCAAGATCTTGAGAATCAGCTGTACATGTGATGTAAAAGTGCACTGTGCATGTGATGGAAGAATGCCCTGTGCATGCAGAGGATTGTAATTCCATTGAATTGGAGATAGTTTAACCAAAATATTCCACAAGAACTAGAATTGCCTTGTGTATCCCACAAAAAATGTTTTTTTTGATGAATTTAAGCAAGATTCCCCAAATTCCAGGGCTTAACTTCCTATTGAAAATTTCAGACCCTTTTGCAACTGGTTGGAAGCATGCATAAAATGAACATTGGGTAACACAGGCAGGCCCCCCATCCATCCCAAAAAGGTTTCTCATATGACATTGACATGTCACAAAACAAAGCTTTATTCTGCTTATGTACAACGTTCTTTGTACCGTAGAATGCTGAAGTGTGAAAAATATTGACCAGAGTTAGCCTCCTATGCCCTGGGAATGACAGTGGTCCCCCCTCATGGTGTTGTGGTTTAACCTCCTACACAGGCTGATTCGTGGCTCCAGATGTTTGGTCTACTCTGGGACAATGGTGGTGGGTGGCATCCATTAGGCCACAGAGTGTGGGAACCAGCCCCGCCGGAGCAGCAGTTGAGGTGCCCACATCAAAGCCTCCAGCTCTCCCCTTCCACCAGGCTGGACGGAACACTGGTGTGAGGGGAGGGTGCCACAGGTTAAGGTGGAGGAGAGGAGAGGACCGGCCGATAGGCTGAAAACAAACAGTTTCTGTTCAGTGCCCAGAGGCGGGCCTGGGAGCAGTTCTAGCTGATATCTGCTTTGATCTGAGCGTAATTGCAGGAAACAAGGGAAGCAGTAAACAGAGAGTAGAGGGTCAATTCACTTACACCATGTAGTGTATACCAACTTAAATTGTCATGTGAATCCATAATAAAATCAGTTGTATTTGTTATGTAGTCCTTGTGAATTATTGTTGTGTGTTCCTTTTGATACACCTTATATGTCCTACGGGAGCCTCCGTACCTGCCTGCGCTAAAACAGTTATGTTAGTTCAAGAACGTGAGGAGAGTTGAAGCTAGAATACCCGAGCAGTTTCTAAAGAATTTAGCTAGTCTCGTTCATCTACATAATAGTATTCTCTTGAGAAATCGGAGTTCCTCAAGTTTCCCAGCCATAGTCTGCCTAAACTACATGCCTATGATCGAAAACAATACAAGTAGGCTGCAATTCTTTTCAAATATGTAGCCTATTTGGCTGAAACCTTAGCTTACAGCTCAATACAATTGAAACTACATATTTAGTCTACTTAGGAAAGATCATAACAATTCCTCCAATTCCTTTTCAACAAACGACTGACTCAATTTATCTGCTTATTTTACCAGCATTGCAGCAAGTAGACGTGAGAAAAATAGACTTGATTTCTAATTTGACGAGCTGATGCCGTACACACACGCAGCCAGTCTATTCTCTCATTCATCATGTGCATTTTAATTCCAGCGTGTAACTGTCCAAACATTTTTTTATATAGTACCAGTCAAAAGCTTGGAATCATTCAATGGTTTTTCTTTATTTCTACATTGTAGAATAATCGTGAAGACAAAACTATGAACACATATGGAATCATGTAGTAACCAACAACAACAAAAAAAGTGTTAAATCAAAATATATTTTAGATTATTCAAAGTAGCCACCCTTTGCACTCTTGGCATTCTCTCAACCAGCTTCATGAGGTAACCAAGATGGAGTAGCAGTGGGATGTCTGTTTTGATTGTCTTGTCCCATCCCGTCCCTTGTATATATAGTTTTCTTCGTATATATCGTTTTTCTTCGTATATATATTTTTTATCTCATTTTCCACCTACAGACTGAACATACTCTCCTGCAACCCACCTAAACCAATGTGGTATGGATCTGCCATTTTTTACACTTTAGAACTGGAACCCCTAGCTACGAGCTAGTAGTCAGTTAGCCACTGCTAGTGATTATCACTGTTAACTTGGACATCTGCCAGCCTCAGCTCAGGCAATTCCTGCCAGCCTGCACAGCTCAATATCAGCCCAGAGCATATCGGACTGCTTTTCTCTACCACATCTCCGGATTCCCACCCCCACATCTGAAACTTTACTCCGGATCCGAATGGCTACTCCTGGCTACAGTCTCTGTCCCGAAGCAAGCACCAGTTAGCCTCGAGCTTGGCCCATCTCCCAGCTAGGTGAAGAAATCCATCAAATAATTCCTGGGCTTCAATTACCTCTTTTGCCAATTGGCCTGGACCCCTTGCTGCCGACGCGGAGCCCCGCCAATCCATCACGACTGGTCTGCTGACATAACCGCCCGACGGGGTTTCAACAGGCTCTCCCGTTGCGACGTCCACCTGAGGCCCATCTGCTAGCTCCAGCCTGCAAGCAGTCTGAATCGCCGTGCTTCCAGCACGCCTAGCTACTCACTGGACCCTATGGTTACTCGGCTACACATGCCTCTGCCTAATGTCAATATGCCTCATAAAGTGCTGTTTTGGTTAGTAATTTTTGTCTTATTTCACTGTAGAGCCTCCAGCCCTGCTAAATATGCCTTATGTTCCATGCAGTGACCGCACCTGGCTTAAATGGTGTCTCTAGAGACAAAACCTCTCTCATTGTCACTCAATGCCTAGGCTTACCTCACTGTACTCACATCCTACCATACCCTTCCTTGTCTGTACATTATGCCTTGAATCTATTCTTCTGCGCCCAGAAACCTGCTCCTTTTACTCTCTGTTCCGAAAGGACTAGACAACCATTAAAAAAAAAACTTTAGCCGTACTCGTCCTACTCCTCCGTTCCTCTGGTGATGTAGAGGTTAACCCAGGCCCTGCAGCCACCAGCATCACTCCCATTCCACAGGCGCTCTCATTTGTTGACTTTTGTAACCGTAAAAGCATTGGTTTCATGCATGTTAACATTAGAAGCCTCCTCCCTAAGTTTGTTTTATTCACCGATTTAGCACACGCCAACCCAGATGTCCTAGCTGTATCTGAATCCTGGTTTAGGAAGGGCACCAAGAATCCTGAAATTTATCCCTAACTATATTATTTTTGAACAAGACAGAACTGCCAAAAGGGGGCAGTGTTGCAATCTACTGCAGAGTTAGCCTGCAGAGTTGTCATACTATCCAGTTCTGTGACCAAACAATTCGAGCTTCTACTTTTAAAAATCCACCTTCCCAGAAATAAATCTTTCACCATTGCCGCTTGTTATAGACCCCCCAGCAGTGCCCTGGACACCATATTTGAACTGATCACCCCCCATCTATCTTCAGAGTTCATCCTATTAGGATACCTAAACTGGGACATGCTTAACACCCCGGCCATCCTACAATCGAAGCTAGATGCCTTCAATCTCACACAAATTAATCAAGGAACCTACCAGGTACAACCCTAAATCCAAAACCATGGGCAATCTCTTAAGATATCATCCTGACCAACTTGCCCTCTAAATACACCTCTGCTGTCTTCAACCAGGATCTCAGCGATCACTGCCTCATTACCTGCGTGCGTTAAGGGTCCGCGGTCAAATGACCACCCCTCATCACTGTCACACTCCTTAAAACACTTCCGAGTCAGGTCGATGAGAAAGGCCTGCTCGCTTGTATCCTTGAAGAACATTGACCTCATCTCATCAGTAGAGGATGTCTGGTTGCTCTTCAAAAGTGCTTTCCTCTCAATCTTAAATAAGCATGCCCTATAAAAAAATTGAACTAAGAACAGATATAGACCTTGGTTCACCCCAGACTTGACTGCCCTTGACCAGCACAAAAACATCCTGTGGCGTACTGCATTCGCATCAAATAGCCCCCGCGATATGCAACTTTTCAGGGAAGTCGGGAACCAATATTCTCAGTCAGTTAGGAAAGCTAAGGCTAGCAATTCCAAAAAGTTTTGGGACACTGTAGAGTCCATGGAGAATAAAAGCACATCCTCCCATATGCCCACTGCACTGAGGATAGGAAACAGTGTCACCACCGATAAATCTACAATCATTTCAAAGCATTTTTCCACGGCTGGCCATGCTTTCCACCTGGCTACCCCTACACCGGCCAACATCTCAGCCCCCCCTTCCCCAATTCTCGGAACGACTGTTTTCTCTGTATATATATAAAATGTCGCTCTTGCTGCTGATGATTGTCTGATCCACCTCTACGCAGCTCACACCATTCTGTATACAACTGGCCCTTCTTTGGACACTGTGCTAACAAACCTCCAAACGAGCTTCAACGCCATACAACACTCCTTCTGTGGCCTCAAACTGCTCTTAGAATGCTAGTAAATCTAATTTCATGCTCTTCAACCGATTGCTGCCCGCACCCTCCCGCACGACTAGCATCACTACTCTGGATGGTTCTGACCTAGAATAATGTGGACAACTACAAATACCTAGGTGTCTGGTTAGACTGTAAACTCTCCTTCCAGACTCACATTAAGCATCTCCAATCCAAAGTTAAATCTAGAATCAGCTTCCTATTTCGCAACAAAGCCTCCTTCACTCATGCTGCCAAACATACCCTCGTAAAACCGACTATCCTACCGATCCTTGACTTCAGCAATGTCATTTACAAAATAGCCCAACACTTTACTCAGCAAACTGGATGTAGTCTATCACAGTGCCATCCGTTTATTCACCAAAGCCCCATATACTACCCACCACTGTGACTTGTATGCTCTCGTTGGCTGGCCCTCGCTACATATCTTTCGCCAAACCCACTGGCTCCAGGTCATCTATAAGCCTTTGCTAGGTAAAGCACCGCCTTATCTCACCTCACTGGTCACCATATTAACACTCACCCGTAGGACGCGCTCCAGCAGGTATATTGCACGGGTCACCCCCAAAGCCAACACTTACTTTGGCTGCCTTCCCTTCCAGTTCTCTGCTGCTAATGACTGGAACGAATTGCAAAAATCACTGAAGCTAGAGTCCTATATCTCCCTCTCGAACCTTAAGCATCAGCTGTCAGAGCAGCTTACCGATCACTGTACCTGTACACAGCCAGCCAATCTGTAAATAGCACACGACTACCTCCTCCCCATGTTATTACTTACCCTCTTGCACCCCAGGATCTCCACTTGCACATCATCGTCTGCACATCTATCACTCCAGTATCAATGCTAAATTGTAATTATTTTCACCTCTAGGGCCTATTTATTGCCTACCTCCCTACATTTGCACACACTGTACATACAAAAATCTATTTTTTGTGTTATTGACTGTACGTTTGTTTATGTGTAACTCTGTTGTTGTTTTTGGTCGCACTGCTTTGCTTTATCTTGACCAGGTCGCAGTTGTAAATGAGGACTTGTTCTCAACTGGCCTACCTGGTTAAATAAAGGTGAAATAAAAATTTATAAAATCACCTGGAATGCATTTCAATTAACAGGTGTGCCTTGTTAAAAAGTTAATTGTGGAATTTATTTCCTCCAAGTGCAGTCGCAAAAACCAGCAAACGCTATGATGAAACTGGCTCTCATGAGGAACACTACAGGAAAGGAAGACCCAGAGTTACTTCTGCTGCAGAGGATAAGTTCATTAGAAATTGCAGTCCAAATAAATGCTTCACAGAGTTCAAGTAACAAACAACATCAACTGTTCAGAGGAGACGGTGTGAAAACAGGCCTTCATGGTCGGATTTCTGCAAAGAAACCACTACTAAAGGACACCAATAATAAGAAGAAACATTCTTAGGCCAAGAAACACGAGCAATGGACATTAGACTGGTGGAAATATGTCCATTGGTCTGATGAGTCCAAATTTGAGATTTTTTGTTCCAACCCAGTATCTTTGTGAGATGCAGAGTTGGTGAACAGATGATCTCCGCATGAGTGGTTCCCACCGTGAAACATGGAGGTGGTGGTGTGATGGTGGTTTGCTGGTGACACTGTCAGTGATTTATTTAGAATTCAAGGCACACTTTACCAGCATGGCTACCACAGCATTCTGCAGCGATACGCCACCCCACCTGGTTTGAGCTTAGTGGGACTGTCATTTGTTTTTCAACAGGACAATGACCCAAAACACACCTCCAGGCTGTGTAAGGGATATTTGACCAAGGAGAGTGATGCATCAGATGACCTGGCCACCACAATAACCAGACCTCAACTCAATTGAGATGGTTTGGGATGAGTTGGACCACAAAGTGCCAGGTCGCAATTGTAAATGAGAACTTGTTCTCAACTCACACTGACAGCGTCGTGAAGAAGGCGCAGCAGCGCCTATTCAACCTCAGGAGGCTGAAAAAATTTGGCTTGTCACCAAAAGCACTCACAAACTTCTACAGATGCACAATCGAGAGCATCCTGGCGGGCTGCATCACCGCCTGGTACGGCAACTGCTCTGCCCTCAACCGTAAGGCTCTCCAGAGGGTAGTGAGGACTGCACAACGCATCACCGGGGGCAAACTACCTGCCCTCCAGGACACCTACACCACCCGTTGTTACAGGAAGGCCATAAAGATCATCAAGGACATCAACCACCCGAACCACTGCCTGTTCACCCCGCTATCATCCAGAAGGCGAGGTCAGTACAGGTGCATCAAAGCTGGGACCGAGAGACTGAAAAACAGCTTCTATCTCAAGGCCATCAGACTGTTAAATAGCCACCACTAACATTGAGTGGCTGCTGCCAACACACTGTCATTGACACTGACCCAACTCCAGCCATTTTAATAATGGGAATTGATGGAAATGATGTAAATATATATATATATATATATATATATATATATATATATATATATATATATATATATATATATATATATATATATATCACTAGCCACTTTAAACAATGCTACCTTATATAATGTTACTTACCCTACATTATTCATCTCATATGCATATGTATATACTGTACTCTACAACATTGACTGCATCCTTATGTAACACATGTATCACTAGCCACTTTAACTATGCCACTTTGTTTACTTTGTCTACACACTCATCTCATATGTATATACTGTACTCGATACCATCTACTGTATGCTGCTCTGTACCATCACTCATTCATATATCCTTATGTACATGTTCCTTATCCCCTTACACTGTGTATAATACAGTAGTTGTTTTTTTTTTTTTTTTTTGGAATTGTTAGTTAGATTACTTGTTGGTTATCACTGCATTGTCGGAACTAGAAGCACAAGCATTTCGCTACACTCGCATTAACATCTGCTAACCATGTGTATGTGACAAATAAAATTTGATTTGATTTGATTTGATTTGAACTTGCCTACCTGGTTAAATAAAGGTGAAATAAAAATAAATAAAAAAGTGAAGGAAAAGCAGCCAACAAGTGCTCAGCATGTGGGAACTCCAAGATTGTTGGAAAAGCAATCCTCATCAAGCTGGTTGAGAGAATGCCAAGAGTGTACAAAGCTGTCAAGGCAAAGGGTGGTTACTTTGAAGAATCTAAAGTATATTTTGATTTGTTTAACACTTTGTTTACTACATGATTCCATGTGTTATTTCATAGTTTTGATGTCTTCACTATTATTCTACAATGTATAAAATAGTCAAAACAAAGAAAAACCCTTGAATGAGTAGGTGTGTCCAAACTTTTGACTGGTACTGTAGATTTTTACAGACAGAATGATAAGAAAAGTATTTATCCACAATGGACAAGTCTGGTCCTGTAGTGTCTTAACAAAACATTTACGCTGACTTCATCCAGTGTCCACAATAACTGGTTTGCGTGATATACACATATGTTCATATTTAATGAGACGACATCACCTTATTTGCATATTTAGTTAAATATTTCAGAAAAAAAATATATAAGTCATTTGTGTCTACATTCAGCTGGTAAAAGTTGATTGTGATAGGATTGGGGGGGGGGGGGGGGGGTGTAGTACCTGGCCTTAAGAGAGAGTCTGCCAGACTCTTGATAACAACACCGCTGATTTGTCAGCTTATTTCACCTAAAGAGTCCACATCTTCAGAACATAGCCCCACTGAAAACCGGGTAACGAATCACACAGTGGCAGTGTGTGTTATTGAGAATGTCTGGCTCTGAGAGACGGTCCGGAACTGACTACAAACCACACACTCTCTCCCTACGTCATGACTGCAGTTGTGCATTGGAACAGTGGGCCCTGTATTCTCACACTGCTACTTCCACTCACTATTACGGAGTGTGAAAGACACAGAGCTAATAATGACTCACAGCTCCCTTTGTTGCAGAGCAGGCTAATGATGAAACAACCACCCTCTCAGGAAACACATTAGTCACCAGGCAACCCGGTAATTATGTCAGAGTAGGCTTAGGCCTAACCTAAAAGAACTGCAACAGAACAAATCAAAATAGTACGGGGCAGAAGAAATTAAGCGCAACTACAGACAACTGTACTCAACACCATTTCATGCTCACCTCCAACCCGAGCCAGTGACGTTCTTCTGTTACTAGGCTATACCATTCTGCCTTTGTTTTCATCTCCTCTTCAAACATGGAGAGAATGATGCCACTTTCTCAGTCATGCAGCTCACTCCTGTGGCTAGGAGTCTCTAGCCTAGCGGAAGGAAGCCAAACACAGCAAGATCACCAGCACCTCACTGAGAGCGACTAATCAGTGAGCTTACAGAGGCAGACGAAGAAAGGATCATGATGGGAGCAATGAGCATGTGATGAAGATCCAGAGGTGAGCTCCGCTCTTTCCTGGTGCCGTAGTTACCCCCAGTCTCAAAAACGTAACCACATGTAACATTTGGATTTGCATTAGTAAATGCTTCAAAAGCCCAACGCAAAGTTAAAACCTCACTTTTCTATTTTTCGAGTCATTACATAAAACGTTTTGAGGGGCAACATGTCAGAGGACCCAGCCAGTCAGTCTATTCCCTACAAGGTACTTCGACATATCTTCAAAATGTATCACTTCAAATTAAACCTAATTGTGTACCTTCATTACTACTGGTTTCAATAAAATATAAAGTTGGCTGAAAATGTAATTAATTTACCGTTACAAATTAGCTTGCAAAGTTGCTAGCCAAATAACATTAGTCCTACTAACCCTACTACATTAGCATTGCATGAGTCAGCCAGCAGCTTTCAACACCTAGCTAGCTAATTTACAGCTTTAATAGTGAATTGAGCCACATTAAAGTACACCAAAGTTTGAGATGCATAATGTCACCTAAGTCAGTTATATGCATTATCTTAGCCAACAAGCTAGCCAGCCATCTGACATCATTAACTATTTTAGTCTGCTAACTAGCCTAGCCAGCCAACCACCACAATCAGCATAGGTAGCAAGCCAGAGCCAAACATAGTTAACAACTTGAGACCAACTAGCATAGGCAGGAATCCACAGAACACAACTAGAACAAATCGAGCTGATCAAAAGCAAAGAGACAGCAGAGACTTACAGATTGACAACTGGGTCCCATCAAATGTTAAAAGAGTGGCTGAGTTACTAATGAGAGAGCCAGGAAGAGAGGTGCTTCAGAGGTAGAGGCCATTTCACGGGGCCGAGGGAAAGTCTGAGGGTAATCCAAGAGATCTAGCGAGGAAAATCCAATGTAGATCGATTCCAGAGACAATAGTCCAGATGCGGCAGAGGGCACAGGAGATGAGGGAAACATTCAACAAGTCGGCGATCGAAGGAAGGTGGAACAGGCAGGTGGAAAAGATCACAACAGCACAGTCCAGACTCAGCTGTGAGTCAGCTAGCACTAACCCAAGTTTGAAAGGTTAGAAAACTCGGTTAGTCTACTTCACAGAGAACAGGCCGAAAAGTTTACGAAACAAATAGAAGGACAAAAAAAAACTATGAACAGACAAGGTACTAAACAGTTGCAGCAAGCAGGAATGATTTTCCCCTTTCGTGAGACCGAGGCAAGAAGAGACAAAGAGCCTGCCTGCTGAATATGCAAGATTTCCCACATGTGGGGAATGCTCATGGATTGGTGATACCAATAATAGCTTGTTTAAAAATCACACTTCCTCATTATTTGTGGATTGTAGCCAATGAGAGAGAGAGAGAGATAGACATCTATACACACACATAGTAGATGGGAGCACTGTTTTCAAGCCACCGCACCTCTATCTTGGCACTCTCCCACATTGTAAAAAATATTTTGGAAGCTATAGAAACGCATTTGTAAATGTCTACGTTTGTTTTTGCCATAATTATTCAATAACAGACACCTTAATGCATACTTTAAAATTGACATGAGCTAAACATAAAAAAATATATAAAAAACATTTTCCATGAAGTATACTTTTTTGAAAGTTCTAATGTTACTGCCCCCACTTCAACAACAAAAATACTTAAATACATGTAACTTAATTGAAATACTGTAGAATTCCATTCATTCCTATGGAGGATGGCTTCTTCTGGGGAGTGCCAGTATGGCCAACCGGTGGCTCAAAGCCTCTCATTGGCTAATCCATAGCATCAGCAATCCAGGGTTTATATACATCATTAATTGTAGTTTACCACTGCCAACACTAGGTATGGAATGTAATTACATGCTCGCCTGTTGAGTGGTTAACATTAGCCAGCTCAAGCTAGCAAACAAACTCTGTACCAGAGTAGGTACCCTGAAGGACAGTAGCAATAGTGCATTGTGGGTAGGTAACCGAAAATAAGTAAATACATATTCTGAAACCAAAAACATTATTTTTGGAATTAGAAGTAACCAGATCGCGGATTTGGATATCCATTGTAACAACAGAGACTTCTTTCTCCCACCAAGGGCTCCCGAGTCTCAGTGCTAGAGGCGTCACCACCTGGTTCCATTTCAAGCTGTATCACAACCGGCCGTGATTGGGAGTCCCATAGGACGGCGCACAATTGGCCTAGCGTCGTTAGGATTTGGCCGAGGTAGACCGTCATTGTAAATACAAATTTGTTCTTAACCGACTTGTCTAGTTAAATAAACGGTTAAATAAATAAATGATATTCTGTTGGATTTGCACCTTGCATGGCTGCTGTTGCGTTTCCCTACATACACACATCAGGCGGTTGCAGTGGTATTGCACCACTGTTGATGTGGGAGGGAGAACGTCTTTGGAAAAAACAAACACCAGAGATGTTACAAAAACAAATCAGCTTGGCTACGTGTATATTTGTATTATTTTGGACTTGAATGTGAAAAATGTGGTATTCTGGTGGATACCGGTAAAATACCAAGGATAAAGATTAAATGTAAAGAAACCCTCCTCAAAAATGGCCAATGTTAGCCAGATAGAAAGGAGGGGGAAAAAAACCAGACAAACAAGTCCATGGCTGTTGGCCCCCGGCTGCACGCGTCATGCCTTAAAATGCTTAAATCCCTCTAGAGAGTGACTGTCTGTGCTTGAGAAGGCGACAATGGGGACTGTCTGCCAAGAGGGTGGGTGGGTGGGTGGGGGTTCTAGCAGCACTAGCAGGGAACATAATGAAGCAGCACTCCAGAGATAGATAAGGAGCCAATGAGGGTGAAAATCCTCTTCCTCTGCCCAGGAACCCAGTGACTGACACGGACAATACGTCGCCTCATTGCCTTCGCTCTAAAGAGACCTGCCATCTTGTCTGAGTGGTGTTGTTCATTAGTCAGATGTGCAGTTAGAGGTTCATTGTGTTGATCAAGGGGAGAAACACATTTGAGCAGACAATGGTAGGAAATAAGACATCTGTCTTTATTAGTAGCATCCGTGAGGACATGGTGCCAACATTCGGCTACAAGAAACTGGTTCATGTTTGATGGTGCTCAAAAAAAATCCTGGAGAGTACCGTTAGTGGGGGTCATCAAGGTGATATTGAACATAACTGGGTGGGTTCACTTATGAAGTACCCTACTTTCAAATTTCCAGTAATTTCCCCCTGGCCTCTGCACTGAGAAGCGATTCCAAACAAATAACACAATCTATCAGAGGCTGCCCTCTGCTTCACCTAGACTGGTGGTGGCACAAAGGTGTCTCCATGGTGATGGCAGGCACACTGGCAGCGTTCCTGTCTCCCTGTACAACACGTCTGCTCACACACCCATACAGGCAGAGACTGAAGCTGCAGCCCCATTCCTCTGCACCATACCAGAGTTCTAGACAAAGCTGAGTGTTGGTGAACAATGTTGGTGGACATAGGGCTGTGACAGTAATTGAATAACCGTGTAATTGACACTTATGGATAAAGACAGTCGTGAAAATAAAATAAGTCAAACTTTTAAATAGGCCTACATTATTGACCAAATTAGCTAAATGTATTAACTTTATTTTCGTGTAGATACACTTTACCTAACAGCGGGGGTATTTACTAATGAATAAGCCAATGTTCCGCTAACTTAAGCTAGACTGTCTATTAAAACGGTCTGCATCTCCTCTCTCCAAATGTCGCTTGATGCTCCAGCAGCTACACCGCTAGATGCACGGAGGTGTAGAAGCGCTAGCCTATAGGCTATTGCACTTGATGTGTGGACTTTCTTTTATACAATGCATGTTTCCATTGCTTGCTTGTAAATAAATATGGACAATGCGCCAATCCTCTCCAACCTGGCATGGTATAACTTAATGTGTAATCTTCTCTTAAGTTACAGACATGTATATTTGTTTCCATTTGAATGATTGTCAATTTAATACTATCGCGTAACTCCCTCTCCCCTTCATACTTTCCTTGTCAATTCATCTTATTTCCTAATTTCAGAAAGCCTAAGGTAGGCCTAGGTTTTTAAAATATGTTTTAAGGAAATAATAAATATTTTCTTGTGTCTGACATACGCTGGTGGCTTTGATTGACGGGTCCTTTTACAGGGATGTGTGTGTGGAGAGAGAGAGGGTTCGCTGATTCTCTCTATAGGCCTAGATGTCCATCGATTGACCGCAGCATCAGGGTGTGATGTTACATTTTGAAAAAAAACAAAAAACATTGGACTTCGCGCGAATAGATTTGTGTGTCGAAATAGGATCCGTATTGAATAAAAAAAATATATATTTTTTTTAAATAGCAGAAAAGCCGACAGACATGGATGGATAAGTTAGGCATACATCTATGTTGACTCAGTCATGTGCTAATTGTGTGTCAATACAAAAATGTGATAGATCCTCTCCAACCTGGCATTTCTTAAATTTTAGATTCATATTTATAAGTAATAACCTGAATAATAATTATAATAATGAAGGACCATGATAATAACAAAACTAGTTTCAAATAAGTTTTATTAAGAAGCATATCCATGTAAACAAGTGTGACCTCCCTTTTTACATTGGGTAAGGGTTCCGTTTGTTTCCATCTGTTTCACGCACTGTAGACGTGCAGCTATTTAAAGCATTCACGTCTTTCTCACTCGAATAGAGGAAACAAACATTTTCCGCACCTTACTAAGAGGCCAGTTTACAGACAGGCCTACTATTCTCGGTTTAGGCTAAACTTTGTATGTGCCAAGCTTGTGATAGGTAGGGCAGTGCTAGCCTATTCATTCACAAGAGCACACTGAACATTCACATAAGGTAGGCTTGATAACGGAATTATCAGAATCAGCCGTGACCAGGGTTAGTTTCCCACAATGGGCCTCAAACCTATCCCCAGACACACATTTCCTCCTTCAGATTCTCTGGATCACATTTCCACCACATCGCATGATGAAACCATGGAATTTGAGCTGGGAGTCTAAGCTGCTATGAGCACATAGCTCATATGGCTATGAGTCAAGGTACCTGGCTATGACCTTGGTAGTCATCGGTCACCGATTTCACCGGACGATTAACATCCTCTTCTAGGTTAGCTTCATATTGATTAATTAACGTCATTCATAAACACAGACTTGCCGAGGGGCAGGAATCTGTGAGAACAACTTCTCACAAATAAAGACTTCACTCACAGTTGAGAGGCAGGAAACGCAGCGAAGAGAACAGAAGAGAAACTCACTCTTCCCCCTCATTCCTGGGTTGTGTCCTTCTTTATTCGAACCAGGGGGGAACGACTGCTTCCTCTCATTGAAGCCAATAAGTTCAAGGCTGACTGCGGTACTGCAGGCATTGTTTGCAAAACATAGGAAAATCTTTGTAGTCAATCGTTGTGTAAATACATTTTTAAAAATTGAAGACAATCATTGTATGAATAATTAGTTCTATTATATCAGATGCATGTTTTTTAACTGATTGTTTAAAACAAAATCATACACAAAAGTATGGATAATTTAGTAACTAATGGCTGCCTGCAGTAATCCAGTTGGCCTTTTATTTAACCCTTATTTTACCAGGGAAGTTGACTGAGAACACATTCTCATTTACAGCAACAACCTGGGGAATAATTGCAGGGGAGAGGAGAGGTTGAATGAGCCATTGTAACCTGGGGAAAATTAGGTGACCGTGATGGTATGAGGGCAAGATATGGAATTTAGCCAGGACACCAGGGTTAACACCCCAACTCTTACGATAAGTGCCAGGGGATCTTTAGTGACCACAGAGAGTCAGGACACCCATTTAACGTCCAATCTGAAAGGCAGCACCCTACACAGGGCAATGTCCACAATCACTGCCCTGGGTTATTGGGATATTTTTTTAGACCAGAGGAAAGGGTGCCTCCTACTGCCTCCTACTGGTCCTCCAACACCACTTCCAGTAGCATCTGGCTCCCATCCAGGGACCAACCAGGACCAACCCTGCTTAACTTCAGAAGCAAGCCAGCAGTGGGATGCAGGGTGGTATGCTGCTGGCCACGTTGAGATACTCAATGAGGGAGCAGCACTGAGCTAGCCTGCAACATCACTTCCTGGGAGTAGCTCAAACTGCACATACTGTGTCTACATAACTCTCCCACGAGACACCATCTTAGCAGATTTCCTGGGCTTCAAATGCACTATTGAGTCTTCACATAGGAATGAATGAATGGTGTCATGTGATTGATGGCTTTGTGCATTTATATATGTGACGCGATTCAGGAAACTAGGTGTATGTAGCAAGTCACAACTTTACAGGAGAGAGTTTTGAAAGTAAAACATATTTATCAAAATGTGTTTTTTGGCAGAAATGCCTTCTCGAACATGTGAACTTTCATGTGTCTTAATATCAAACTTATGTCATCCGTAAATACATAAGAGCCTAGTTGGTTTAGACACGGAAAACCTTCCCGCTAGCCATGATTGGCTGAGATAATGAATGGGCTGGATATGCCGAGAGAGAAGTTTGAATTGGTTTGCGATGTTGCATCTTGCGTCTATAAAATGACCTGCTCATAATGCGTAGATTATCCTTTTACTGCAGTTTTTTTGAAAGATATGTTAGCCATGGAGAACTGCAAATATGTTGCAACTGCTCTCAATAACATTGCTGGCCGGAATTTATCAGGCGCTATTGACAAAGGTCCGTTTCTGGACGACGATTGTGCCATACAATGCTGACTCTCATTTCATAACACGTTTTGAAATCAGTGGAACACAACGGGCCAAATAAGCTGTGCAAACTAAATGGAAACACAGGATGTCTTATAAAAAGGGTTTGCAGACTGCCATGAAGCTTTCATCCATGTATACAGGTAAGAATCTAGCTACAGATTCAGATATTATAGGTTTCTAATTTTGCCCGAAAATTGTTTTCATTGCAAGCTAAAGCTTGCTGTTAGATAGCCAGCTGGAGTACGATGGCTGGCTTGCTAACTAACATTGAATCTAACGTTTTTTGGTTAACTTTAGCTTGCTATGATAATCAGTTTGTATTGTAACATTACTCTACAGAGTGGAATTATAGTTCATTTTTTTAGCTAGCAAGCTAATGTTAACGTGACATGTCTAAACAAAAGACACCAAGTTAAAGCTTGCTGTTAGCTCACTAACATTAGGTGGCTGGCTTGCTAGTTAACATTAACTTGTGTATGAAGCGTGTGTAACGTTAGTGATGTTCTCAGAATGCCATTTCGCATTGCTAGTTATAGCCTAATGTTAGCTAGTTAACATTTAACTTGTTGGTTAACTTTAGCTAGCTATTGGTTAACTTTAGCTAGCTTGCTGTTAGCTAGCCAGCTGACATTAAATGGCTGGCTAGCTACAGTAGCAAACATTATCTGTATGAACTGTGTGTAGTGATGTTCTCAGGATGCCATTTCGCATCCATTGTATAATAATGCTAAAATATTTGCATCTGGAATGTGTCTTTCAGCATTAAATCAGTAGAACACGCCCGACTCTAATCCGCCAGTCATACAGTCATCCAAAAGAGAGCTGGCCCAAGCAAGCAAAGGCAGCAGCGCAGTCATCAACTACATGCACCATTTCTTCCCCAATTACAGAGTTGGACCTGAATTGTGATAAGTGCAGTGGCCAAAACAAGAACAAGTGTGTGCTCTGGTATTGTGCCTGATGGACCAAGCTCCATCACAATCTGGACCTTCACTTCCTGATCACAGGCCACACCAAGTTCGCCCCGGACTGGTGCTTCGGCCTCATCAAGCAGCGCTTCAGAAAGACCAGAGTGAACACTGAGATTGCTGATGTTGTGAAGGACAGCACTGTGACAGGGGTCAACATCCCACAGCTGATTGGACTGGAGGATGGTATGGTGCATGTGGAAAATTATGGAGGGCAACAACATCTGACTCCATACTTCAGGCCATTGCCACAGATCAAGCAGTACCAACACTTCTGGGTAAAACATTTTTTTTTGTATGAGGTTATTCTTATCTAAACTTGGGAGGTGAATTAATGTTGTGCAGGGTTGTAATGTCTTCAGATTTTTTGTTATTCCCTATTTTACAGCTTTGATGCTCTGGAGCCTGGTGTTGTCACCAAGGAGCGTTCCGACTGTCGAGCAGCGCTGACATCCTTCCTCCCATAGGTGGTCCCATTGTTCCTCAAAAAAATGCAGTGTATGATATACCCTTTTGTAGCTCGGAGTCTCTACTTTTATCCGATATAAAAAACTGAAATTAAAATTTTGCTACACAAGACCGAATCCAGGTGGTGAGTAACATATACAGTCATTGGTTCAAACACCGCCAGGCTGCAGCCTCTCTCGGCCGAGAAATTTCTTAAGAGCTTAAGGACCATGGAGAATAATGAGTGTAGGAAGTGTCACCTCCACACCAGAGGAAGCAGCCCCTCCCTCGGCCTCTGCTGACAAAGCCACTGTCTTGCCTGCCTCTCAGAGACAACTTCATGTGACATGGTCCAAGCTGAGAACATGGGCTTCACACAACAAACCCCTTGTATGATTAGCCTATAGGGACCAGAGTTTTTCTTGGTCAGGGTATATGGGTCAGAAATCTTGGGCCAGGAGTTACCGTCAAGTAACCGGAGCAGCACAAACTCTTGGACCCCATGTATGAAAAATGGCATAGGCCATTGTGTAGATCCTATCATTTACAATATCCATGCGTCAACTACGTTTCCTTAGTTTTCATAAATATCATAAGGCACGGCAAGTGGGCTACAATGCAATAACAATAACCATAGTCAGAGGCCATGCATGAAATGCATCAAATTTCTGACAGGTCAAGAGTTTCTCACATGACAACCTGTGCTTCATCAGTGCTTTAGCAATTAATGAGCAGAGGGTTGACCTCGCTTTGCCATTGTGGAAAACCTGGTTAGGGAAAGGGGATACTTTGTCACTTGCGCAACTAAATGCATTCAACCGCAATGAGTTTATGCATTTAACCCAACCCCTCTGAATCAGAGAGCCTTAATCGACGTCATTGGCGCCCGGGGGGGGTTAACTGCCTTGTTCAAGTGCAGAACAGTGGATATTTCCACCTTGCTGGCTTGGGGATTCGAACAAGCAACCTTTCGTTTAATATCCCAACACTTTAATCACTAGGCTACCGGCGGAGGAAAATTTTGTTACCAGTTAAGGCTGAAATAGTTTCTCTCCTGTTAAATGGCTTCCTGAAAGTTACCATGAGAGTCACTGAATGAAGGCTATGAAGTCCTGAAAATGTGTTATCCAAGCACTTAATGAAATGGACTAGTCAGCGACATATTCCCAGTGCTGTACTTCATTCATAAAATGTAATTGATTTATTGTCCATGTGAATTAGGCTTATGTTCCCTATTTAATCATCATTGATCTGATCTTGATTATGATCTGATCAACACAGACATAGCATTTCAATGGATACGGTAAAAGGACTCAAAATCAATTACTGTAAATGAAGGGTAGTGCAACATTGGATGATTAGAGGTAAAGCAATACATCTATATGAAACGTCAGCCTCTCATATGTGGCCACACACACTTAAAATGATATCACCCATCACAAAGCAATCATAATAACATAATAGCAGCCTAAATAGTGTAGAGTAAACCACCAGACCAATCCCACTAAAAACTTAAGGGTTTAATCACATGGATCATCAATCTCTCCCCAGTATTTTCATCCTGCAAGGACATTGATAGATGAGTGCTGAACTTGCCTAAAGCCAGTGGCAGTGCAATCAGTCTTCCTCAGTCAGTCACACATGCACACTAGTGATGGGCATTTGACATTATTTCACTATTCAAATAATAATCATTTATTATTTTCAAATAGTCTAAATATAAATATATTAATAAATAGAAACGCTCTCCATTACATGGCCTATGCAGAGTCACCAGAAAACGCTAACATCCTGTTCAGGGATACAGCATTTTCAACTGGCATTGCTAGTTATAGCCTAATGTTAGCTAGCTAACATTGAACCTGGTAGGTTAGCTACCTGCAGATTCATGCAGGGTAGTAATGTTATGAGTTGGGATTATTGTTCAATGTTTAGCCAGCTAGCTGTCTAAACAAAATACTCCACTTTGCAAGTGACCATTTCACTACAACTTCTGTATCCTGTGCATGTGACAAATACACTTTGATTTTATTTTAAATAGTATGTGTTTACCAGAGACAGTAATGTGAAGAACATGACCTGCACCAAAGGCAAATTAGGATATAACGTTAGGCCAACGAGTCAGTGTCCAAGTTATGAAATTCTCTGGTAGAATACCCTGCTTTTATTATTTCGTCACACTCACATCTGTAGGCTATTTTCTGTACTTGGCTCGCCATTAACTTGTAAATAATGATCAGGTTGTGAGTTTATTTTCCTGTAAAAAATTAAGACAAATGAGCTAAAGTGAAGACGTTGTGGAGATGTTGCTATATGATATGGTCATTATTTGAACAAGCTAGAAACGAACCAAAATATTGTTTAGAAAGTTGCTTTAAGTTGCCGGGCTTGCAAGATTGCCATTTAGTAAATTAATTTTTAAAACAGATGTGTTTATTGGCGTTAAAATACACTAGTTATGCTATTTTGGACCACCAGGCTGCTGATGTCATGCAGCCTGTAGTTTACATTTTTTGATAACGACAAGTTTGACATTGGACGAGAATAGAATGTTCATGATGTCACTGCGACAACTGTCGATAGACGTAGTATAAACCAGTCTTTATTCTTAAAATCTTTGGTTGTTTAAGTAACAGTGCATTAGAAAAGTATTCAGACCTTGACTTTTCCACATTTTGTTACGTTGTAGCCTTATTTAAAATTATATTAAATAAAACAATTCTCAATCTACACACAATACCCCATAATGAAAAAGCGAAAACTGTTTTTTAGAAATGTTTGCAAATGTAAAAAAATATATTTCTGCATTTGATTTGTTTTACATAAATATTCAGCCCCTTTACTATGAGACCTGAAATTAAGCTCAGGTGCATCCTGTTTCCATTAATCATCCCTGAGAAGTTTCTACAACATGATTGGAATCCACCTGTGGTAAATTCAATTGATTGGACATGATTTGGGAAGGCACACACTTGTCTATATAAGGTCCCATAGTTGACAGTGCATGACAGAACAAAAACCAAGCCATGAGGTCGAAGGAATTGTCTGTAGAGCGCAGAGACAGGATTGTCGTGGCACAGATCTGGGGAAGGGTACAAAAGAAATGTATGCAGCATTGAAGGTCAACCAAAGAACACAGTGGCCTCCATCATTCTTAAATGGAAGTTTGGAACCACCAAGACTCTTTCTAGAGCTGGCCGCCCAGCCAAACTGAGCAAACGAAGGAGAAGGGCCTTGGTCAGGGTGGTGACCAAGAACCCAATGGTCACTGACAGAGCGCCAGAGTTCCTCTTCCAGAAGGATAACCATCTCTACAGCACTCCACCCATCAGGCCTTTTGTGGTAGAGTGGCCAGACAGAAGCCACTCCTCAGTATAATGCAGAGCAGCCCACTTGGAGTTTGCCAAATTTCGCTTAAAGACTCTCAGACCATGAGAAACAAGATTCTCTGGTCTGATGAAACCAAGTTTGAGTCACGTCTGGAGGAAACCTGGCACCATACCTACGGTGTAGCATGGTGGTGGCGGCATCATGCTGTGGGGTTGTTTTTCAGCAGCATGTTTTTCAGCAGATGAACAGAGCAAAGTACAGAGAGATCCTTGATGAAATCCTGCTCCAGAGTTCTCAGGAGCTCAGACTGGGGGCGAAGGTTCACCTTTCAACAGGACAACGACCCTAAGCACACAAAACAATGCAGGAGTGGCTTTGGGACAAGTCTCAGAATGCCCTTGAGTGGCCCAGCCAGAGCCCGGACTTGAACCCAATCAAACATCTCTGGAGAGACCTGAAAATAGCTGTGCAGCAATGCTCCCCATCCAACCTAACAGAGCTTGATAGGATCTGCAGAGAAGAATGGGAGAAACTCCCCAAATACAGGTGTGCCAAGCTTGTAGTGTCATACCCAAGAAGACCCGAGGCTGTAATCGCTTCCAAAGGTGCTTCAATAAAGTACTGAGTAAAGGGATAACTTCGTTGGGATCGGTGTCCCTTCCTCTGGACGGTTGAGCTAACGTAGGCTAATGTGATTAGCATGAGGTTGTAAGTAACAAGAAAATGTCCCAGGACATAGACTTATCTGATATTGGTAGAAAGCTTAAATTCTTAATGTAACTGCACTGTCCAATTTACAGTAGCTATTACAGTGAAATAATACCATGCTATTGTTTGAGTGCACAATTTTGAACATAAGGTTATTAATAAACAAATTAGGCATATTTGGGCAGTCTTGATACAACATTGAACAGAAATGCAATGGTTCATTGATCAGTCAATTTGCACATACACAGCTAGTGGCCAAAATGTATATTGCACCTGGGCTGAAATAATACATTACGGCATTTCTCTTGCATTTCAAAGATGATGGTACAAAAGAAGAGTTGTTTTTGTCTTTGTATTATCTTCTACCAGATCTATTGTGTGTTATTCTCCTACATTCCTTTCACATTTCCACAAACCTCAAGTGTTTCCTTTCAAATGGTACCAGGAATATGCATATCCTTGCTACAGGCAGTTAGATTTGGATATGTCATTTTAGGCAAAAAATTGTAGGCTGAATGATAAAACGGCCATTTCCATGTAAAAATGTTATGGGATGCGTTTTTTCCAGTTTTTAATTTTTTTTTTTTAAATGGTAGGCGACTCTGGTAAGCCCACATTATGATCAAATAGCCACAGTAGCCTACTTGGCCACTGTCAAAAATGTATCTTAAGAGGTACAGCCTCAGTGGTCACAGTAAACACGCACCGGAAGTTACAAAGAATTTTCCCATCGTTCAAGTTTGCACTCAGTGCCCCAAAAAACTAGAGGGAACATTAGTAGTACTACCTTTTTATGTATAATGTTTTTAGCAAGCACTCTTATCCAGAGCAATTTACAGGATCAATTCACTCGACAGCACAGACACCCCACCCACCTAGTCGGCTCTGGATTCGAACCAGCGACCTTTCGGTTACTGGCTCAACACTTCCCCTCTGTTATCTGCCGATTGCTTGCTAGCACCCACATGAGGGCGAGGCTAGCGTGGCTAGGAGAGTGCCGCTTGTATAATGTAAATGGCCAGTGTAACACACACACACGCACACACACACATTGGAGTGTCAGAATTCTAGGCAGCCATCTAAATACTAACATATTTGATGCCACTGATTAAAGTAGGAAATCAATACTCTCCAGGAAAGAGACTGAAGAAAGACCCAGGCATATAAAATGTGTGAACAGCATCCGTAAGAGTTTAATGTCTGGCATGAATAGCAAAAATGCTTCTAATAGCCTAATCCCCCCCGAACACTCTCCCCTCTGCAGCTCCCCAGCTCCCAAACTGGCCTGTGCTCAGTTCCTGATAATAACACAGCCTACCGTCTGCCTGCGGCTAGACAGCATAATCCCATTGGTGGCAGGCAGCACTGCAGACAAGAGGTTTTCCAACAACAGAAAACACACAGGCTCAGGCAAGGCAACCCCACCAAAAAGGGATGTGAATGGGCCCGCGTAATCTACCATGCAGGGGAGCAATCCGGGCCTTGGGGACAGAGGAATAAGGGAAGAGAGGGTGTAAGAGATAAAAGCTCCTAACTACAATCCCTTTGTTGAGAGAGCCTTCAGTAAACAAGTTTGTGTGTAGACAGACACACAGTCCCAGGTGAACCTTGGCATTCCTGCACTAAGTTAGGCCATAGTGAGCTTGCTCACACTTGTTTGTTAATGAGAAAACAATGAGTTGAAGTGCAGCGTTCATGCCTCAACCTCTCTCGGCGTGCAGGCAGAAGCCATGAATTCCTTGCTCAGTTTCTGGCACCACACTTTATAGTTAAACCCAGCTGTTACAGTGCAGAATAGTTTTTTTCAGTAAAGCTAAACATGACAGAATGTGCCATACTGTGGACCACCTCTGACATGCATGATGAGAGGCCTCATATTGGCGTGAACCAAGCAACTGGGGTGAGATTTTATATATTTAACTAGGCAAGTCCGTTAAGAACAAATTCTTATTTACAAACCCGGACGCTGGGCCAATTGTGCACCGCCCAATGGGACTCCCAATGACGGCCTGTTGTGATACAACCTGGATACGAACCCGGGTGTCTGTAGTGATAGATCATTTATTCATACCTCTTATCCTAGCTCCTTATGAACAATGTCAAGTTTCGTCTTTGGGAAAACATGATGTTCGAGCGACACGTCAAACACGTGCACTTGCTTTAAAAATGTGTTTCTGAATTCTAACGCTAGATGGCTCTCGCCATGAGGACATCTTTGTTCGGGAAGGGACATTTAAATTCCCGTCTTCGATTTTACCACCCAACACTCCCATTTGGTCCTTTTCTCAATGATGAGACAAACATTTTCCAACATCAAAATGTTCTCTAGAATTCAGGCCACTTCCTCTTCATGTACTGGCGTGGACGGCAGTACACCCATTGCCTTGCCTATTGTTTATTGCCCCCCAAACCCACTAAAGTCACTTATTTGAAATAAGTTCATATCAAGTTAATATGGCATCCTCACGGCACGAATCGTGACATGACAACTAGTTAACACAGTAACAAACACATTTAGCTACAGATGAGGGTTTAGGATTTCTGGCTGGCTGTCAGAAGACTCAAGACAAAACTTGACAAACACTAAAACGACAACAGAGCCGAGACAACTGTGCTTGATTCGAAGTTTCTGCTCTAAAACTGACTAGATAACGTTACATCTACTGCAAATAAAGTACAATTGGCTGACAAATTAACTGTTAATTCTACTCCTAACCAAATACTATAAAATAACTAGCAACCGCAGGGAGTTCATTTCCGTATAATTGCGTGCTGTGTTTACTTGTGCAGAGATCTGGCACTGGGATAAAAAATAAATAATCGTTTAATGACTCAGATTTCAACTACCACATCGTCCGTTGTATGTCTAAAAGAAAGTAGGTAAACAAACGAATATGTAGCCAAGCTGCGCAAAGGTCTGTTCGCTCGCGCTGGGTGCTCGCAAGATGCTCTGCACGGTCTTGATCGAACCTCTATTCACAGAGCGAGACTGACATCGCAATACGACTTGACTTTCCTTAACAGATTATTAGGACAGTCGTTGACGCACTCCTGTCATTTTCAGGTATGTCATTAAGGAATATGTCGGCTCCTTACCTGCCATGAAACCAGTCATTACAAATGTCGCATTCAATCATAAACCGGCTAACATCGTAAGACTGCCGGCAGACACAGTACAGCGGGGCCGCCGCCATCTTCTTAGTGTCCAAACAAACAACGCAGCCAGAAAGTTGGGCGGGGACTGTTTTCAACATACACGGAAAAAGCCGAGGGCGAAACGATAATTTACGATAACGTTGGGAGACCACACGACCACTCTGCGAAGCATGATATTTGTTAATAATAATAAGCAATCATTTACTATTATTCAATCCAAGCAACAACCGCAACACCATAGTGTCGGCTATATTAACTCAACTTGCATGCACGCTAAATAAAATAACAAGTTGTAGAGTGTTATAAGCCAGATATCTTTGATGTGGCCTGTTGGCACCAGGTGCTCCAAATTGTTAATAAAAGAGCGTGGTCTCTGGTATAAACGTTTGGCTAAAGCGGCGATTCCGGTTGGACCAAACGGCGAACCCAAAGTATGGAAACTAGTGTGGGACTGGAATGTGATGTGGCATATCTTTAGGACTTTTATTGTGATATCCATCCATACCTGTATTCTAATTGGCTCCTGTATTAGAGCAAGGGCTTCTGGGTAGAAGATCAGTCAGCGCTACCATGATGTAGTGTGTAGTGTGTGGTGTTGTGCCAATCACTCTCCCATTATTATGTATTCTATATATTCCCTTATGAGATATACAGTCTCATCATTAACATATGAAGTCTGATGCACTGGTGCTGCATTCTGTTAGCTTCTTCAATTACAAGACCTTCAACCTACGTCCTCACACTAGGAACAACATTGCAACTGGTAGTGTTTGTAGGCATTGTAGCTGTACATTTATAACATACACTTTTCTTCTGAATCGAGAAGAGAGAAAGTATTGGCAAGAACAGGCTTTAGTTAAAAAGTTACTGAATCCTTTCTTCTAGAATTCACATATTGCAGTTTTAATGTGTATGGTTGTTCCATATAAGTTCAATATCTTTCTGACTATACTCCTTTATATTTGAACGAAACCTTCCAAACATGTTTGCCCATGGTAGGTGGTCAGAAAGTTACAATTTGGACCTGGATGCCAAAACATTTAGGAGACAGAGTTGCTTAAAGTTGACTCATTTTGTAGCTACAGATTGTACACCAAAGTATAACCAAAGATTTTTGGTGTCCATTGACAAATCTATGGTGGCGGTTGGTGTGAGGTGTTCCTGTAACGTCCAGTAATGGACTTAAAAAATATTTGATTATATCACATTATCTTGCGTACAATCTGTAGCTAACCCATTTTGCATACCCTACCATGAGACATCCATGTCGAGTTTGATATTTTTGAAAGCAAAAATAAAACATGTACTTTTTTTTCTTTAAAGTCAATGACCTAAAATTGTAAACCCTGAATTTTCTCATGTTCACATATATTGAGACTTAGATCCTATTTTAGATCATCTGGGGTTTTGTGTTATGCCCGCCATTGGTTGAGACACAGCATTCTCTTAAATACAGAGAAGGTGGGTGTCATTTCAATCATAGAAACAAATCATATCCATCAATCAAATGTATTTATGAAGCCCTTTTTACATCAGCAGATGTCACAAAGTGCTAGACAGAAACATAGCCTAAAATCATAGAATACTTCAGACCACTACAATTTAGCTGGTACATAGAATTTTTAAGTTTCAACAAAGTTATGGATATACTGACAAGATAGATGTCTCTACAACCTAACAATGGGAGTCGTTGTCCACAAAGCATCATTGTGGGCTGTCTAGCTCCTGCCTATCCTTTCTTTGGATTGGTGGATGCATCTTATTATTGTAATCCTTTTTTGAATATTTGATGAGGGTTGTTGACGTCAACCGCCTGTATTCAATGGAGAGAAATGCTATGCTACTAGCCTCATGCCATCAATATGGATAGCCATCTCAGTGTTTTTTCTCAAAGTTGCCGGGATTTCACGTGTCCTACTTACATCAGTGTACTCGCAACAATGTAAGCATTACAAAACTTCTATTCGGTCAAATAAACCTCATGGAGAAAATAAGCCATACATTTTGTTGTTGACCAAATTTGACACTCATTGACCTCCATACAAAAATTCCTTGCTTGGTGGGCAAAACAACAACAAAAAATGCCACCTGCTGGAGGGAGACAGGTTTTCCGTGGAGTGGCCGATTTGATGTTTAAGAAGTGAGTAGGCTATTTGTACAGAAGTGTGTAGGCATAAATAATACACTTAAAAATGCTTCAAGCCAAATGGCAGCCCTACCCCTTAATTTGCTGAGGATAGGGATAGAGAAATGTAATGGAGCTTCGGTGCATTGATTGACAGTCCATGGCATAGGCACTTTGAAGTTACATTGTTTGTACAATGACATCGGCCTATACCAGTGTTGATTTTAGCATGTAAATCTTGGTGGGGCAAACGAATAAAAAATGTTTTAGATGCATGCCAGCAAAGCCACTACACAACAAAACACTAAACAATACATTAATTGCACTATAAAGGTGACGAAAGGTGCCCACAAACTGTTAGGGCCTGCATAAAGCTGTCCCAACAGCAGAGTCCCAACACCTTACAACTGCTACACCTGGCTATCAGCGGAGCCTTGTCTCGTAGCAAAACAGTTCATTCAGCCTCATTTACTGCCTTTAACAAAACACAGCTGATATGACTGACTTGCTTCAATAAATGTGGTTCCTACTGACAATTGAGATGTAGAAATTATGGCATAAGGAGACGACAAGTGGATAAGAGGCAATTAAGATTTAATTAAAAGGCTAATTTTGTCATTAAACGTTGTCATCAAAGTCTGGCATTCTCTTGATTTATGGTACTTTTAAGACAACTGTGAACTTGAAAAACCCCAAAGTTGAATCATGACATTAGTGATCTTCAGGTCGAAGCTCTAGAAAGAGGCCTGAGTTCCCGACATGGAATTCCGAGTTGGATGACCGTTCAAAACGTATTTTCTCAGTCTGAGCACATTTTTTTCCGATTTCCCAGTTGTCTTGAACTCACTGAAGTCTGAGATTTCCCAGTTCCGAGTTTCCAGGTGTTATGAATGCAGAAGAAGTCATGCTGGATTGACAGCATGGCCAATGTTGAATGTTTATCTTTTTAAGCTTGGAAAAGAGACCCTTAAACCCAGACTTGGACCACACACCCACTCCACTGAATAGCAGGCTAGTGATTGCTTTGCAATGCTTGCATGCTAAAATCGGTTTCCTATTGAACATACTTATTTCCGAAATGAATATTAGTTTGATTACATTTTAGTAAAGGAATAAATATAGACGTATTTTGATTTGTTGAAACAAAGTTTATGGGTAGATTTTCGGATTCCTTTGTCTGCAAGTTGAACGAGTGGATTACTCAAATCGATGGCGCCAACTAAACTGACTTTTTGGGATATTAAGAAGGATTTTTATCTATCAAAACAACACTACATGTTATAGCTGGGACCCTTTGGATGACAAATCAGAGGAAGATTTTCAAAAAGTAAGTGAATATTTAAACTTTTTGTGTGAATGTATGAAACCTGTGCAGGTGGAAAAATATTTTGATGTGGGGCGCCGTCCTCAAACAATCGAATGGCATGTTTTTGCTGTAATAGCTACCGTAAATCGGACAGTGCAGTTAGATTAATAAGAATTTAAGCTTTCAGCTGATATAAGAAACTTATATGTACTTTAATGTTTAAAATCCATCATATTTATCATTATTTATTTGAATTGCGCGCCCTCCCGTTTCACTGGAAGTTGTCCCGCTAGCCGGACACCGATCCTTAAGGAGTGTTAAACCTAGACTTGGACCACACATCTACTCCACTGAATAGCAGGCTAGTGATTGCTTTACAATGCTTGCAGTTAGCCACTGATTCCTTCCAAACCACTCATTGTTTAATTTGCGATATCCAACTTGTTTTGTAATGTTTCTGTCCAATGGCCGATGAGCACCGATACGTTTTATCTATAGAATTCTAGCATCTTGGGTGTTGACATAGAGTTACAATAGAAGTGGACTTGGATTGGAACCGGTGTTATTGTCAGATGACATGGTCTACATCCTTCAATCGTGGATAACGACCACCACCCTGCGGAGTTTTGATAAAACAGTTTATAGTAATTCTCCGACAGACTAGAGTTTGGGGCGTCGCCTTTATGTTACTGGGACCAATCAGAGATCTGGCAGAAACTTTGTAAACAAGTCTTACACGTTGTGGGAAATATATTTGATTTGATCGTTTCAGTGAGTTGTATCGTTGGGAAACCCGCAGGACTGGAAGACTTCACTAAGGTAATGGAAAATGTGGTTATATTTTGTAACAAAATATTTTGCTGCTCATCTTTTATGCTGTTGCATTGAGCTCGAGCGCAAGTGAAACGTTGGCAGACATCCGGTGAGATAGCATAGCTACCTTAAATAGTTAAACACATCTCAGTTAACAGCCTACACAAATAATTTCCCTAATTTTCAACTGTAGCAACACAAACTTGAGTTTTGATTGGCAATTGTTATTTTTCAATAATAACCAACTAAACTGTCGTGATAATCGCCAGCCCACTATTGCGCAATTGTCTGCTTCTCGCTACTATGTAACGTAACGGCTGTTAAATGACAGTGGCTGTAGCCTGTAGCTGTCGGCTACAGCTCTGGCACACACATTCATTGAAGCACCTCAGTCACGCCCCAATAGTCTTCCTTTCGTAACAATAGAAAAGTGAACTAACCATTAATCCTGCTCAGTTCAGTTTTAAATGCTTTTCGAAATTGAGAGATCGGGTGTTTGCTCCTGATGTGTTCCGATTGTGTGAACGAGCCTGCGTAGGCTAAATGATGAGTGGATACCAACTGTCTGGAATAGTTTACACATGATAAAATAATGAACAATTGGGACCTATAGGCTATTACACAGGCCAGTGGTTTTCAAACCTCTAGGACCCAAAACGATTCACAATTTCGTTGAAGCCCTGAGCTCACCTGATTCACCTATTCAAGGGCTTGATGATTAGGTGAACATTTTACAATCCCCTGTGCTAGCTGTGGAATAATTAAAATACATGGAACGGCTGGGGGTCCCCAGAGGAGAGGTTTGAAAACCCCTACCATAAACTACCCCCTCTAGATCAGGGATTGTAAACTTTGATGGGGTTGGGGGGCACAAAACATCTGAAATCATCATGAAGGGCGTCAGTTGCTCACATCTGTGTACTCACATCATATTAGAGCCAGAATACAATGAGGCTGTCTGTGATTCTATATATTGATTTATGGTTGACCCTGAGTTTGCAAGAACAACTGTCCTCTTCAGAACCCATCGTTTTGCCCAGGGAGTGCCAAATGGAGGTTGGGTATATAGATGGTGTCATGGAGAATACATGTTTCGATATTACAATCAATCACCAAAATAATTCACATTAGAATGCATTTGTAATACTTGTTCAAGAACACACACTAACGAATTCCCTTTATTCCCCTATGCGTTTTCTTAAGACCATTCCCCTATGCAAATGGTCTTATTGACAAGAATTGTTTTTTATTTGTTTATGAATAAATCACACTTTGCAGTGTGATGCAGTGACTTGACAAGGTATTATTTGGAATATTTTGTGAATTTTCAAGAAGGAATTTACACATTTTCTCACTTTCATAAGTCACTGTCCTAAAGATATCAAACAGCTTTAGTAGAAACAGATTGACGTCACCATTTCCTGTCATATCTCAAATACAAAGAGACATCACCGCAGTGACACAAAAATAAGTAAACAAACATTACATGGTCTTGTTTTGTACCTGTTGAACTTATGACAACTTGAAATGATACGTTATAGTCTAAAGACTATGGTAAAATACACATTGTTTAATTTATTGACAGCAATAAGACAGACAGCTTTTTGAAAGAGTAGATTGTGAAGTGAAAATGTTTTTGTTTGTGTGGCAGTCACCACAGCTGTTCTAAGGAGTGGCTCGTGTTTTTTCTCTGTCTTCTGGTAAATGCTATTGATGCGTATATGGTAGTGTTGAGAATTCCCCTATACAGTGCCTTCACACCCCTTGACTTTTTCCACATTTTGTGTCACAGCCTGCATTTAAAACAAATTCAATTGAGATTGTGTCACTGGCCAACACACACTACCCAATGATGTCAAAGTGGAATAATGTTTTAAGAAATGTTTACAAATTAATTAAAAATTAAAAGCTGAAATGTCTTGAGTCAATAAGTATTCAACCCCTTTGTTATGGCAAGCCTAAATAAATTCAGGAGTAAACCAAGTCACATAATAAATTGAATGGACTCACTCTGTGTGCAATAGTAGTGGTTAACATGATTTTTGAATGACTACCTCATCTCTGTACCCCACACATACAAATAAAGGTCCCTCATTCGAGCAGTACATTTCAAACACAGATTCAACTACAAAGACCAGGGAGATTTTCCAATGCCTCGCAAAAGGGCACCTATTGGTAGATGGGTAAATAAAAGCAGACATTGAATATCCCTTTGAGCATGGGGAAGTTATGAATTACACTTTGGATTGTGTATCAATACACCCAGTCACTAGAAAGATACAGGCGTCCTTCCAAACTGAGTTGCCGGAGAGGAAGGAAACCGCTCAGGGATTTCACCATGAGGCTAATTGTGACATTAAAACATTTAGAGCAGGGTTATCCAACCTTCTCTAGCATGAGAGCTACTTAAAAAATGTTTTATAAACATGTAGCGAGCTACTAACACAGACTGACAGGGGCAATATTGCTGGAAATGAATGGACAGATATTGTGTTAGGTTTGGCTTTTTAACCCAATAGTGGCTAACCGGGGGGGGGTAATGTTGCATTGATGAGATATTAGCTGGGAGCTTGCAATGTCATACTTGTGTGATTTGTTTGCAGTGGAACACGTGAAAATTGCATGTACTTTCAACCTGTTGGAGAACCCTGATTTGGAGTTTAGTGGCTGTGATAGGATAAAACTGAGGATGGATTGTAGTTACAGCAACATTGTAGTTACTCCATAATACTAACCTAAATGACAGAGTGAAAATAAGGAAACCTGCACATGATAAAAAAATATTCCAAAACATGCATCCTGTTTGCAACAAGGCACTAAATTAAAGCTGCAAAAAAAGTGGCAAAGAAATTAACCTTATGTCCTGAATATGTTATGTTTGGGGCAATCCAACACAACACATTAAATATGAAGAGTACCACTCTTCATATTTCCAAGAATGGTGGTGGCTGCATCATGTTATGGGTACATATGCTTGTCATCAGCAATGACTATAAAAAAATAAAAATAAACTGCAATAGAGCTAAGCATAGGCAAAATCCTAGAGGAAAACCTTGTTCAGTCTACATTCCAACAGACACTGGGAGTCAAATTCACCTTTCAGCAGGACAACAACCTAAAACACAAGGCTAAATATACACTAGAGTCGCTTACCAAGTGGCATAGTTACAGTTTTGACTTAAATTGGCTTGAAAATCTATGCAAGACTTGAAAATGGCTGTCTAGCAAAGATCAACAACCAACTTAACAGAGCTTGGATAATTTAAAAAAAGAATAATGTGCAAATATTGTACAATCCAGGTGTTCAAAGCTCTTAGACTTACTTAGAAAGACTCACAGCTGTAACCACTACCAAAGATGATTCTAACATTTATTGACTCATGGGGTAAAATTATTATGTAATCAAGATACTTTTGGTCATGTAGTGTATGTGGACACCTGCTCGTCGAACATCTAATTCCCAAAATCATGGGCATCCAGAAAATGATGTAATGGCTTTAGAAGCTTCTGATAGGCTAATTGACATCATTTGAGTCAATTGGAGGTGTACCTGTGGATGTATTTCAAGGCCTACCTTCAAACTCAGCGTCTCTTTGATTGACATCATGGGAAAATACAAAAGAAATCAACCAAGACCTCAGAACAAAAATTGTAGACCTCCACAAGTCTGGTTCATCCTTGGGAGCAATTTCCAAATGCTTGAAGGTACCACGTTCATTTGCACAAACAATAGTATGCAAGTATAAACACCATGGGACCATGCAGCCGTCATACAGCTCAGGAACGGGACATGTTCTGTCTCCTAGAGATTAACGTACCCCTGGTGCAAAAAGTGCAAATCAATCCCAGAACAACAGCAAAGGACCTTGTGAAGATGATGGAGGAAACAGGTACAAAAGTATCTATATCCACAGTAAAACGAGTCCTATACCGACATAACCTGAAAGGCCGCTCAGCAAGGAAGAAGCCACTGCTCGAGAACCGCCATAAAAAAGCCAGACTACAGTTTGCAACTGCATATGGGAACAAAGATCATACTTTTTGGAGAAATGTTCTCTGGTCTGATGAAACAAACATAGAACTGTTTGGCCATATTGACCATTGTTATGTTTGGAGGAAAAAGGGGGAGGCTTGCAAGCCGAAGAACACCATCCCAACTGTGAAGCACTGGGGTGGCAGCATCATGTTGTGGGGGTGCTTTGCTGCAGGAGGGACTGGTGCACTTCACAAAATAGATGGCATTATGAGGATGGAAAATGATGTGGATATATTGAAGAAACATCTCAAGACATCAGTCAGGAAGTTAAAGATTGGTTGCAAATGAGTTCCAAATGGAGAATGACCAAAAGTATACTTCTAAAGTTGTGGCAAAATGGCTTAAGGACAACAAAGTCAATGTATTGGAGTGGCCATCACAAGGCCCTGACCTCAATCCTATAGAACGTTTGTGGGCAGAACTAAAAAAGTGTGTGCGAGCAAAGAGGCCTACAAACCTGACTCAGTTACACCAGCTCTGTCAGGAGGAATGGACCAAAATTCACCCAGCTTATTGTGGGAAGCTTGTGGAAGGCTTCCCAAAACATTTGACCCAAGTTAAACCATTTGAAGGAATTCCTACCAAATACTAATTGAGTGTATGTAAATGTCTGACCCACTGGGAATGTGATTAAAGAAATAAAAGCTGAAAGAAATAATTCTATCTACTATTATTCTGACATTTCACATTCTCAAAATAAAGTGGTGATCCTAACTGACCTAAAACAGGGATGGTGTAGCTGGTGTCATGGAGAATACATGTTTCTATATTAAAATCAATCACCAAAATAATTTCCATTAGAATGCATTGGTAGTATTTTTTCCAAGAGCACACACTAACGAATTCCCTTTATTCCTCTATGCATTTTCTCATTTGCACACTGCAATGTGCAAATTGTCTTATTGACAAGAATTGTTTGTATTTGTTTATGAATAAATCACACTTTGCAGTGACTTGAAAACAGAAAAGGTATTATCTGGAATATTTTGTGAATTTTCAAGAAGGAAATTACACATTTTCTCACTTTCATAAGTCACTGTTCTTCAGATATCAAACAGCTTTAGTAGAAACAGATTGACGTCACCATTTCCTGTCGTATCTGAAATACAAAGAAATATCACAGCAGTGACATGGAAATAAGTAAACAAACATTACATGGTCTTGTGACAACTTTAAATTATACATTATAGCCTAAAGCCTATGTTAAAATACAAATTGTTTAATTTATTGACAGCAATAAGAGACATCTTTTTGACAGAGTAGATTGTGAAGTGATCAGTGAAGTGAAAATGTTTGTTTGTGTGGCAGTCATCACAGCTGTTCTAAGGAGTGACTCATGTTTAATTCTCAGTCTTCTGGTAAATGCTATTGATGCGTATATGGTAGTGTTGAGAATTCCCCTATACAGTGCCTTCAGAAAGTATTCACACCCCTTGACTTTTTCCACATTTTGTGTTACAGCTTAAATTTAAAATGGATTAAATTGAGATTTTGTGTCACTGGAGTACACACACTACCCCATAATGTCAAAGTGGAATAATGTTTTTTGAAATGTTTACAAATGAATTAAAAATGAAGAGGGGGATAATGCCAATGTTGCATTGATTAGATAGTAGCCGGGAGCTTGTGGTTTCATATTTGTGTGATTTGTTTATGACAATTTGTGGTGGAACATGTGAAAAGAAATGTGGCAAAGAAATTAACTTCATGGCCTGAATACATTATGTTTGAAGTAAATTCAACACAACACATACAATATGAAGAGTACCACTCTTCATATTTCTAAGTATGGTGGTGGCAGCATCATCTTATGTGTACATATGCTTGTCATCAGCAATAACTAAAAAGTTTTTTAAAACGCTATAGAGCTAAGTATAGGCAAAATCCTAGAGGAAAACCTTGTTCAGTCTGCATTCCAACAGACACTGGGAGTCAAATTCACAGTTTAGCAGGACAATAACCTAAAACACAAGGCCAAATATACACGAGTTGTTTACCAAGTGGCCTAGTTACAGTTTTGACTTAAATTGGCATGAACATCTATGCAAGACTTGAAAATGGCTGTCTAGCAAAGATCAACCACCAACTTGACAGAGCTTGGATAATTTAAAAAAAGAATAATATGTGCAAATATTGTACAATCCAGGTGTGCAAAGCTCTTAGAGACCTACTTAGAAAGACTCACAGCTGTAACCGCTACCAAAGGTGATTCTAACATTTATTGACTCATGGGGTAAAATTCTTATGTAATCAAGATACTATTGGTCATGTAGTGTATGTGGACACCTGCTCGTCGAACATCTAATTCCAAAATCATAGGGATTAATTCGGAGTTGGTCCCCCCTTTGCTGCCACAACAGCCTAAACTCTTCTGGGAAGGCTTTCCACTAGACGGTGAAACATTGATGCGAGGACTTGCTTCCATTCAGCCACAAGAGCATTAGTCAGGTTGGGCACTGATGTTGGGCGGTTAGGTCGGACACTAATTTTAGGAGGTTAGGTCGGACACTGATTTTGGGCGAATAGGTCGGACACTGATGTTGGGCGATTAGGCCTGGCTTGCAGTCGGCATTCCAATTCATCCCAAAGGTGTTCGATGGGGTGAAGGTCAGGGCTCTGTGCAGGCCAGTCAAGTTCTTCCACACCGATCTCGACAAACCATTTCTGTATGGGACCTCGCTTTGTGCATGGGGGCATTGTCATGCTGAGACAGGAAAGGGCCTTCCCCAAACTGTTGCTACAAAGTTGGAAGCACAGAATTGTTTAGAATGTCATTATATGCTGTAGAGGTACAATTTTCCTTCACTAGAATTAAGGGGCCTAGACCGAACCAAGAAAAACAGCCCCAGACCATTATCCCATCTTCACAAAACTTTACAGTTGGTACTATGCATTGGGGCAGGTAGCGTTCTCCTGGCATCTGCCAAACCCAGATTCATCTGTTGGACTGCCAGATGGTGAAGTGTGATTCATCACTGCAGAGAACGTGTTTCCACTGCTCCAGTCCAATTGCGGCAAACTTTATACCACTCCAGCCAACGCTTGGCATTGCGCATGGTTATATTAGCCTTGTGTGCGACGGCTCGGCCATGACAACCCATTTCACAAAGCTCCCGACGAACAGTTATTGTGCTGACGTTGCTTCCAGAGGCAGTTTGGAAATCTGTAGTGAGTGTTGCAAACGAGGACAGACAATTTGTACGCGCTTCAGCACTTGGCGGTCTCATTCGGCGAGCCATTGTTGCTCCTTCACAATTACAGCACTTGCAGTTGACCGGGGCAGCTCTAGCAGGGCAGAAATTCAACTAACTGACTTGTTGGAAAGGTGGCATCCTATGACGGTGCCATGTTGAAAGTCACTGAGCTCTTCAATAAGGCCATTCTACTGCCAATGTTTGTCTATGGAGATTGCATGGCTGTGTGCTTGATTATATACACTTGTCAGCCACAGGTGTGGCTGAAATAGATGAATCCACAAATTTGAAGGGGTCTCCACATACTTTTGCAAAACAGTATATATTAGTATTCGAGTTCTTATTAATCTTCTACAAATGATACAATTCTTCTTCTTTGTGTAAATCATTGACAAACAAATGACAATTAAATCAATTTTTAATCCCACCTTGCAACACAACAAAATGTGGAACAAGTCAAGGGGTGTGAATACTTTCAAAAACCACTGTATATCTATGTGGTGTAAACCCAGACAATTCCCCTAACAATCTCTAGAGATAGTCTTGGTGATTCTGTAAAACTCATACATCCTCTGTCCTCTGCTGAGTTTTTTTAATGTAACAGTAGCCTTGATTATTTTGTTTAGTTAGGAGATATCGCAACCAATGTCTTCATCTACATTGTGAAGCAGTGCTAAAACACAGTCCAGGTGAGATTTAATTCAGTAGAAATTGGATAACAGCCTTTTATATGCTCAAATGGTTATGGTCAAATTGTCCTTCAGTTGTCAGCGTGTAAACCTTTTTTTTCCTGACCACATGACTTGACATAGTGCAGCGGTAATCCGTCTGGTAATTAGCAAATTATCTGTGTTGCGAATGTCCATGTGACTTGACCGGGAAAATCTCCCATATGGTCAATTTCACAGTAAAGGAATTACGCTTTGACTCAGATTTTTCACTTAATATGAAATATCCTTCTGTTGCATATTTGGATATTATTGTAATGAGCTCCGCCCCAAACAAGACCGCATTTGGTTGGTCCGGAGCAAAATACATCTGAAACAATCAATGACGTCTGTTTCACAAGATTGTTTTGTGCACGCTGACACGGTCGCCAGGTGTACGGTGTTTCCTCCTTCCTCCGGTGCAGCTGGCTTCCGGATTGGATGGGCATTGTGTCAAGAAGCAGTGTGGCTTGGTTGTGTTGTGTTTCGGAGGATGCATGGCTCTTGACCTTCGCCTCTCCCAAATCCGTACGGGAGTTGCAGCGATGAGACAAGACTGTAACTACTACCAATTGGATACCGTGAAATTGGGGTGAAAAAAATAAATAAAATCAAGTATGTACAATGTATGTATCCAGACTATTTTTAGGGGGTACATTAGGAGAGGAGTCAGAGCCAAAAAGTACTAAAAAGGCATAGCGCCTCAAGTACAGATGTACCTTGCTTTAAACATAAAAAAATAAAAAAATACAATAACTATGTATTTATACGATGATCCTCCCATTGTATGGAATGCCCACAGCCCTCATATGTCATGTCTGTTAAAATGTTTTTCTTGCTTCTTCAATGATAGATGGAACAGATAAGGTGAAGTTGGTACTCGAACACCTAAAGATAAAAAAAGAGACATTTTACATTTAAAGAGGAGCTGAGTTATAGAGACCTATGCTGCCACATACTGTAGTAACAGCAGAGGTGTAGCCATCTTGATAAATAAGAATACACAATGTCTCTTTATATCCAAGCATATGGACCAAGAATGTCATTTTCTAATATTGAGTTTTTATTTATGAACATTTGAACATATTGGCCATGTTCTGTTATAATCTCCACCCGGCACAGCCAGAAGAGGACTCGCCACCCCATAGCCTGGTTCCTCTCTAGGTTTCTTCCTAGGTTTTGGCCTTTCTAGGGAGTTTTTCCTAGCCACCGTGCTTCTACACCTGCATTGCTTGCTGTTTGGGGTTTTAGGCTGGGTTTCTGTACAGCACTTTGAGATATCAGCTGATGTACAATGTCCTATATAAATAAATTTGATTTGATTTAGATAGCATTCAATATATTATTTTAGCAGGTGACCTAAATCACACGTTTGATAAGACAGTAATAAGACAGACATAGTAATAGAAATGGCAAATTTAGGGAGCCTCCAAAGAGGCTGAAAAATTTCAACATTACAAATAATTTATAGGATACCTGGAAATGACTATTCCCACCGACAAAAGACTGTTCCTTTTTTTCTAAAAGTAAGAAAAGCTATTCAAGAATTGGCTCAAATTCATGATATACTGTAGTGATACCGGATCATGCTTAATTACAATATATAACAATAAATAATAATAGAACAATAGAATTTGGAGAATGAACAGAGCGCATCTTCTGGACCTGAATTTGATTAAATATGTAAATGAAAGAAAAAACAACTTTTACCGTTACAAATGTAGACAGAGGAAAGCTGGCCCCCTATACAATGTGTGATCTCTTTAAAGTGTACATTAGGGGAATGATAATCATACTCTGCAAAAGTTAAATCTGATTTAGAAATCAAAAGTAAGAAAAATTATTCAATATCTTAGAAAAAGGCAAAGAAAATAAAATTTCTGAACTTAAGCAGGAATATGATCTTTTACTTCCGAAAAGAGCCAACAACTACAGGTGAAACTCAAATGAAGCATTCTACTTAATTACAAATAATGACAATTATTTACTTTTCTATTAACATTTATATAAATCAAAATGAAAAACAGTGGGACGGATCCTATAGCCTTCTTAGAGTCAACAACTCTGATGCAACTAAACTCAGCAAAAAAACGTCCTTTCACTGTCAACTGCGTTTATTTTCAGCAAGCTTAACATGTGTAAATATTTGTATGAACATAAGGTTCAACAACTCAGACATAAACTGAACATGTTCCACAGACATGTGACTAACAAAAATGGAATAATGTGTCCCTGAACAAAGGGAGGGGGTCAAAATCAATACTAACAGTCCGTATCTGGTGTGGTCACCAGCTGCATTAAGTATTGCAGTGCATCTCCTCCTCATGGACTGTACCAGATTTGCCAGTTTTTGCTGTGAGATGTTACCCCACTCTTCCACCAAGGCACCTGAAAGTTCCCGGACATTTCTGGGGGGAATGGCCCTAGCCCTAGCCCTCGCCCTCCGATCCAACAGGTCCCAGACGTGCTCAATGGGATTGCGATCCGGGCCCTTCGCTGGCCATGGCAGAACACTGACATTCCTGTTTTGCAGGAAATCACGCACAGAACGAGCAGTATGCCTGGTAGCGTTGTCATGCTGGAAGGTCATGTCAGGATGAGCCTGCAGGAAGGGTACCACATGAGGGAGGAGGTTGTCTTCTCTGTTACATATAGAGTTGAGATTGCCTGCAATGACAAGAAGCTCAGTCCAAGGATGCTGTGACACACCGCCCCAGACCATGACGGACCCTCCACCTCCAAACCGCTCCCGCTCCAGAGTACAGGCCTCTGTGTAATGCTCATTCCTTCAACGATAAACGCGAATCTGACCATCACCCCTGGTGAGACAAAACCGTGACTCGTCAGTGAAGAGAACTTTTTGCCAGTCCTGTCTGGTCCATTGACGGTGGGTTTGTGCCCATAAGCGACGTTGTTGCCGGTGATGTCTGGTGAGGACCTGCCTTACAACAGGCCTACAAGCCCTCAGTCCAGCCTCTCTCAGCCTATTGCGGACCGTCTGAGCACTGATGGAGGGATTGTGCATTCCTGGTGTAACTCAGGCAGTTGTTGCCATCTTGTACCTGTCCTGCAGGTGTGATGTTCGGATGTACCGGTGCTGTGCAGGTGTTGTTACACGTGGTCTGCCACTGCGAGGACGATCAGCTGTCCGTCCTGTCTCCCTGTAGCGCTGTCTTATGCATCTCACAGTACAGACATTGCAATTTATTGCACTGGCCAGGAAAGTACAAACAAGATTTTGGTTTACTTGTCGCGATGCGATACCATGGACATATAAAATACGCTGCATGATTTATGAATGTCAAAGAGAGATTGACTTTTATAAAGTAGTCAACACTTGCTGTTCCGTCTTCAGTCAAAGCACAGTAAATAGCCTATGCGCCCGACTGTGGCTGTATAGGCCTAGGAAACACGCAAAATGAAATAAATGACTGTGCTACAAAACAACACTTAAGTGGTTTTCAACTCATCATTACCACTTACATTACATGGGTTGTGTAAATCACAATCAGGAGACGACGAAGAAGCATCATACTCTCCCTCCTCCGTGAAAATAAATTTGACTACAACTCACCAGAGGGTACAAAAATAACACAGGTACAGAGAGGTGGGACAGACCAGCAGTTTCCCTGTCATCGCTCGCTTTGTGACTGACAGGCGCCTGTCTTATCAATAGATTACTAGAAGATGCCTATACTCAATCTAACGGGAGAAAGCTGTACATAGTTTTCTGACCATCGCGTTGAAACTTTTAACTTAAAACAAGCCTAGGTATTTTCTGACGTGGAAAAGTAGCCAGCTTACAACGAGTTTGTTATCAGCTATTTCGTCAACAGTCGCTGCTTATGGAAAACACTGCTCCTATAAACTTCACGTTGTCTCTCATAGGTTCTTTTACATGGAAATGCCCATATGATGAGTGATTATATGTAATTTCATAGAAAAGGAAACACTGACATCTATAGGGTGCTGAACTCCCAAAACAGTAAAATACAGGACAGACCATTGAGATTACCTGGGCTCGGTTCCCAAAAGCATTGTGACACTGAGATCTTCTTAATTCTATTGAAACTAAATGGATGAAATATTATTTTAGTGCTACGATGCTTTTGGGACATGTTCAATATCTTGACATAACTCAATTATGATTTATGATTGAATAAAAAAATAATTCAATATATATCTTTCTGTAAGGTAAATCGTACAGAAATGCTTTAATGATGTTTAATGTCCATGGACAATTGGAGGGTAGGTGAATTTAAAAAAAACATTTATTGGTAATACAGGTGACACAGCAGACAGTATTAATGGGATGTTTCACTTATCTTGCCTCAGCTTTTTTTTTTTTTGCCTTCTTTAAAGGACATTAAATCAACTGTATTCAGTTAAGGCCTTTTTTCTTCCAGCCATGCATTGGCCTACTCATAACCACTGGGGGGCAGTGAAGTTCTACCATTACCCAACATAATGCAGTCGAAGTAAGTTGCTGGCTGTGAAAACATATAAACAACATCAAGCATGTTTGTCACCTTTGCAACTTTATAAATGTATATTATCGGGCAGTTTGATCGGCGCTGATACAGCAAAAGTAATGTGACTTCAATGTCAATGCTACCCTCTTTCTACATTGTTTTCAAATTGCGAAGAAGTGTTGCGAGGACCATTTGAGTACCATTTGACCCATAATGCGTTATAATTGCCGGTCAGTCATTTGTCGCCTATTTACTATTTTCAACCATGCGACATGTTGAAGTCTATTGATAGTGTGCCTCCAGGAACATGCGGCGTGTGTTGTGTTGGGATGTGTCTCTGTAGTCGACGAGCGAGAAGGTAATAAGCCACAATTGAGGGCTCAGTTGTTCCAGGCCTGTTGACCTCCTTTGAAGTTGAACCTACGTGGCCTACTAAAGTCTCCTTGACCTGCCGGATGACCCCCGTCTGGAAGCTTACACTGGAAGGAAAACCAATATAGTGTGCCTGTGGATTACCTGGGAATGTGGGAGGACTGATCCTGTAGGTGGTTGTGTGGGTAGTGCTGATAAAGCAGAGAGATGGTCAGCACTCAGCACAGAGCTCCATTCACATCTTGACATTTCATGCGAAGGATAGGATATACAGTAGGCTACTGCTTTTGACTTTCAGTGCGAAAACCATACTGTGAGAAGAACTGTGGTATATTGTTGTGTTGTTATTCTTCATTATTTGCTCCTAATCCCCCTGTGCAACTCACTGGCCCGCTTTGCTTCCTGGCTGGAACAACCCTATAGTGTGAAACTCAGGTCTGCAGCACGACGATGTACACATTCCCGGTAAAAAAAAGGCCCAACAAAATACTGCTCAAGGCTTGAAATTAGTCCACAATGTCTACATAAACAGGCGCTGGAGCCGGCGGGAGCTCGTCTGAGCTGAACCAGCTCATTGAAAGGGCTCCTCCGCCAGTCTGGATAAGCAGAGCAGAGAACTCTGATTGTTTCTCCCCCATAATCCCACACACTGGCCCTCTGTGAGTGTGTATGTATGTGTGTGCGTGCGTGCCTCTGTGTTAACCCTTTCTGACAGACCAATCATCTTCCTGCATTGAGGGGATCAGTAACCTTCCTGTGGGTAATTGGCCTTTCCTTTTTGTCTTGACACGGCAAGATTAAAATCTTAATTAGGGAAGGCATTTGGGCAGACTGGGAACCTGTGGACAGTGATGGATTCCTGACCCAGGAGAACTCTCTCGCCCTCTCCCTGCTGCCCCCGGCCTGTCTGCTCCCTGGCAGCCTTGCCCCGTGCTTGGACACAGGCAACACTTCAGTTTTACTGTACCTTTCTTGAACAAGCAGTAAATCTTGACATCACCTCTGCTTTTCTGCGGTGAAAAAGAATATGAAATGCCCTTGATGTTGGGTTTGCAATAAAAGGTGACCATTGAGTAGCTGGGGTTTGGTGAGGTAGCTTAGTCTAGCTTGGGTCCTAAAAGGACCCATGAGCACCAACATGTGAAGCTCACAGGGGCATGTCAAATTGGTTGCCAAATTAAAGCTAAAAGTCTATATTTTGGGGAAAGGAAGGCACAAATATACATTTTTCAACCATTTTACATCCCCAAAATTAGGAATAAGCAAAGGCTTTGATTTCTGACCAAGCAGATGTAAAGGGGTCTTAGACAACGTCTTCCAGAAACAGTCTTAAAACATGAAAACACAACTTTGAAATAAATACCCCTGCCAGCTAATATCGACACTTTTATATTTAGTTTTGGAGAAATGATTTGCCTTCTGTAAGTTTAAGAAACATTGTCTTGTAATTCCGTTATCAAAACCCCACATATCTTTAAGATATTTTCTCATTTCTCTCCCTTATAAGGAGGGAGGACAATGAAAGTTCACAGAAGTAACAAGTAAAGGGAGACCTACCAATTTGGTTATAGTGTTTTTACTGATATAACGTTTTTTAAATGAATGATTAAGTGATTAAAACTCGTAATTCTGCTACCAAATCGGTAACGATCTTGCTGAATAATCAGTAACGGAATTACTGCTATTGAATTGGCTACAATAAGAAGTCATAGTAGTCACAAACCACAGTTTGGTCACCTGCTATTGTCCACCCTTCCACTGACATACTGTTACGTTCAGCTCATAACTGTTTTTTCTCTTTCTGTCATCTGGTGGTCAAAGCAAGACTGTGAAAACAGTCTGGACAACCCTTCACTCTCACTCCCCCCTCTCTTTCTCTCTTTCTCTGCTGCTCTCTCTTCTCTCTCTCTAGTTAATGTCACCTCTCCCAGCTCTGACTGACACCTACCGTGACACCTACCCTCTTTACGTTTACTGTAACCAGCATCCTCACCCACTGAGCACCGACCGACACCAGACATCCAAGGACGTAGAAATATTGGTCGTTACGCCATGAACGGACCAAACCGTAACCAATCATAGAATTTTACAGTTTTAAAGCTAGTTTCCTGCAATTCTACACATTTGGCCATGGCTTATGCCGTGTTATTATGCCATCTGAGAAAGCCAAACATTATAACAAAATCAATGGGGGCCCCATGCCATGACATATTTTTAAATAGTAGATTCTCCCTGACTGTCTAGTTGTTATTTTGGTGATGGTTAGTTCTCAAAGATGATCTTATATAAAAATACAGTACCAGTCAAAAGTGTGGATACACCTACTCATTCTAGTTTTTGTTTACTATTATCTACATTGTAGAATAATGGAATAGTGGAATTTCTTTCCTAAATGTGTTTGGACCAATCAGTTGTGTTGTGACAAGATAGGGGTGGTATACAGAAGATAGCACTATTTGGTAAAAATATTTATGGAACATTTATTCAGATAATTTCAAAATGAATAATTTAATTGCTAAAGTTCTATGAAAACAATATAATGACAAAATAAATATGAAGGCTATAGCGACCTACAGGTAGCTAAAATTGTGGTTTCTTCCCTGTCTTTATCTCTGGCTGTGGAGCAAATGATGAAGGTGTAGACTTTACCGCAAAATCCTTATTCAGGAGCCCTCTACCGACAATGCAGAGTTAAAAAGTAAGAAAATATTATTTAAAAAAAAGGAAATGGTAACATAATAATGTAACAATAACGAGGCTTTATGCAAGGACTACCAGTACCGAGTGGATGTGCAGGGGTACGAGGTAGTTGAGGTAATGCAGCATGTACATGTAGGTAGGGGTAACAGTGACTAGGCAATCAGGATAGATAATAAACAGAGTAGCAGCAGCGTATGTGAAGAGTGTGAAAGTATGTGTCTGGTGTCAATATGTGTGTGTATGTGAGCGTGTGTAGTGTGTGTTGGTGTGATTAGTGTGTTGGTAGAGTCCAGTGAGTGTGAATAGATCCAACGTAAGGATGTCAGTGCAAAGAAATTATAAATAAACGAGGTCAATGCAAATAGTCTGGGTGGCCATTTGATTAAGTGTTCAGCAGTCTTATGGCTTGGAGGTAGAAGCTGTTCAGGAGCCTTTTGGTCCCAGACTTGGCGGCCTGGTACCGCTTGTAGCAGAGAGAACAAAATACTTACATTATTAGTGGGTCTTATGGTTGTGGAAGGCTTATATTTACCCTAGGTATAATTTTACAAGCCCTGAATTCATTAGATTATTGCCTGACTGTTTGACATGCAATGTATTGACTTTTAACAGCAAAGCTTATTTATAGAACTTATATATATATATTTATATATATGGATTTTTTTCAAAGTTATGGGCAATTCACTGCTCAAAAAAATAAAGGGAACACTAAAATAACACATCCTAGATCTGAATCAATGAAATATTCTTAGGCGGAGGTAGCGGTCCTGCTGCTGGGTTGTTGCCCTCTTACTGCCTCCTCCACGTCTCCTGATGTCCTGGCCTGTCTCCTGGTAGCGCCTCCATGCTCTGGACACTACGCTGACAGACACAGCAATACATCTTGCCACAGCTCGCATTGATGTGCCATCCTGGATGAGCTGCACTACCTGTGTGGGTTGTAGGTTGTAGACTCCGTGTGTGTGTGGGTTGTAGACTCCGTCTCATGCTACCACTAGAGTGAAAGCACTGCCCGCATTCAAAAGTGACCAAAACATCAGCCAGGAAGCATAGGAGCATAGGAACAGAGAAGTGGTCTGTGGTCACCACCTGCAGAACCACTCCTTTATTGGGGGTGTCTTGCTAATTGCCTATAATTTCCACCTGTTGTCTATTCCATTTGTACAACAGCATGTGAAATATATTGTCAATCAGTGTTGCTTCCTAAGTGGACAGTTTGATTTCACAGAAGTGTGATTGACTTGGAGTTACATTGTGTTGTTTAAGTATTCCCTTTATTTTTTTGAGCAGTATATATATATATATATATATATACTGAATTGCCCATAACTTTGAAAAAATCCGGATATAATTTTTGGCCATGTGGCCCAGCACTACGGATGTATGGCAGAGAGGGTCAGGAGTACGCCTTCAAAGAATAGTAATTTTAATACTAACTTTGAATGTTGCAGCGGGATTTCATTTTAGGTCAGTAAGGCTCCTAGATCTTTCAGTGTACACTGCTTACATCAAATCCAACTTTATTTGTCACATGCGCCGAATGCAACAAGTGTAGACCGTGAAATGCTTCCTTTACAGTACATCTGCATGGTAATACACTGAGCTGGAAGTGTGTGTTTACGATTATCTGGCTTATGCACTAATATGTTCACATAGTTTCCCCTTTGATTAAAAAGCTATTTTGCAGATGTATGTTAACTGGACATAGAAAGAACACTAGAACAGATGATGCTGACTTTCCGGTGTAACTACAGCATGTTTTCTGCAGAACTGCACTCTTAAATGACCTAATCCTCCAAATGAGCTGAGTAAACGGTCCAGTTTATCTGCCAGGTTCCCCACATGGCCATTGCCTACTGCACAACATACCAAACTCCTGTAAACACATGAGGAAACCTGCTGGACCCTTCGGGGTGACGTCGCCCCCTCCCACAATACGTAGCTGGGCCAGGTGTTTCAGTCACTTCTCTGACCACACTTCCGCTGAGGTGGGATAGGGGTCAGACCCCCTGAGGGGGGTGTGGGGATGCAGAGTCGTCCGTGGTGTAAGGGCCAGGGGTACCCCTCTAGTCTTAGAAATCCCCCTCAGCAGCACCCACTGCAGACGAACAACTATGGCCTTTGTTGGCCGCCCAGTGCATCTCACACACAGTTAATATAGACTTTTCCCACTGCCTCTGCCAAGAGTCTAAAGTCATTTAATGAAGTGGCGCTGAGTTTGGAAGGAGCCAGTGTGCTCGCGCTGACAGAATGGAAAATGTCTGTGCTATGCAGTAAGAAGCAGGAGGAGTGTGACCTGATACCCAGTCATCTCCACACCGCCGAGCACAAGAAACGCATTCATCCCAAAGAGCCTCTGCTCCCCAGCCACCTACAGCTCACGGCCTGTACTGGATGGAGCTGCAGCGATATGCACAGGCACACTCACGCACACATGTAGGCGTGTACACCACACACACACACACACACACACACACACACACACACACACACACACACACACACACACACACACACACACACACACACACACACACACACACACACACACACACACACACACACACACACACACACACACACACACACCTGAGGCTAGGTGGTTATCCCGTACTGTACTGTGGAATGCTCTCAGTGACACAGTGACTGGCACAGTAAGCCCTCGATCAGAGCTGAAGATTGGCTCCAAACCTGGGCCCACAACCTGAACACTGAAGAATATAACTGAACAGCTTCACTTTAAATGATGGTGAAGTTTCAAAGAATGCCTCAAGTTTAGATTGTTTTGGGGGGCTTTGTTGACAGTTGTCAACAAGTTGTCAAGTTATGTTTCTTTTCAGTCATGGTTCTTTTAGGCAAATATTGTAAATGGCTTCCGTGATTCGGTCTTCTTATCACTCTCTTTGTTTAGGTTGTTTATCTGTGCACAGCTTTACCTTTCATGTCCATTTTCATGGCTGTCTATTTATCCATTCCTCCTTTTGAACTGACTATCTGTGTGTATGTAGTTAGTCTGTCCTTTTCAAGCCTCTATCCATTCATCTGTCCGTGTGCAGATTGCAGTCTGTCTTGCTGTCCTATTGTGCAGCTGTCAGTTATTTCAAACATTCAAGTGTCATTTGCCTCCAATTTCATCCCTTTCTTTTCCTCCTCTTTCTATTGGTGCGCCGGCGTACAGTGCTCTTCTTCATCTCATTGAGGGTGTATCAGCAGGCGGATTCATTATTCTCTTCTCCACAAGCACGTTTTTTTTTCTTCTTCCATGGCAGCCGTAAGCTCCTTTTTAAATCCACGCACAATGCGTTTTTGTCCATCGTCCTCCTTTTCAGTGGAGAGCGCGGGAGCCGGGTGTCCCCCTCTCTCTCTCTCTCCTCTCTGTGTGAGGAGAGGCGGCCCCTGGAGCACAGTGGCTCTGTGGGGCCGTTTGTCTGGGCCTAATGAAGCATGCCCATGATAATAGAATGAAACGTAATAATTCATGGCGTCCTCAGCAAGAAGCACGTGGCCAGCGGTTCGCCTCGCGCCCAGCAGCTCCAGATAGCCTCCACAACAATGCACCGTCCCGGCCCACTCACCCAGCTCCAGATAGCCTCTACAACAATGCACCGTCCCGGCCCACTCACCCAGCTCCGCTCCAAAACACTTTTTTGTTGTTGTCCCGTCCTTCCCCATTCTCCCCCTTCGGGGCTATTCAGAGTGAATTTATTGTGGCTAGTTGCCAATGCTCCCTGTATCATCTGAAAGGGATACAGGGCGAACAGCACTTACCGATTGTCTGCTTGGCATTCCTTCATACTCCCTTTTAGAATACCTTTCAGCTTCTTTAAAGGGAATAGTTTCAGCTAGAGATGTTACCTACCAAATGTGTATGTCTTTTCTGACGGATACACTTGTGATAATTCCTTCTGTACATTCCATGCCTGTTTTCTCGTGATGATTAAATGATTGGTCATGCCTGACAAATAAATCAGACTAAGTCAGTGGGGAGTGACCAGTCGCACTGCAGCCCATCCATGCCCTTCACTTTGACTGAGATCCTGAACAAACACAAGCACAGAGCATGAATTAGTGATACTGTACGTGTCCACTCCAGCCTGGGAGTCTGATACATTAGTTTTATTAAAGGAGTCACAGAGAGCATATGAAATGCCCTCTCTGTGCCCACTGGCTCCCTGAGAGGGAGAGAAGTATGCTGAGTTGGTTGGTGATAGAAATGCGTTCCCACTACGAGTGTGATATGCTCCTAATTTTAATGCCTGGTTCTTTGAAGAGCTCTGGTCTGAATTCGGTTCTTGTATTACACATGATGTGGTGTGGATGCTGGTAGTTTAGGATGGGAGGCAGCGTGGATGGGGTGAGCGAACAGAGCCTTGATTGATCCCATAGACCTCAGAGCTTCCGTGTAAGGGTCAGTGTGTGTCACGTGGTGTGTGTGCATGTACGAGACACTGTGGTCGGCATGGTACAATGCGTAATGGAAAAGACAAACTCCATCACTCATCATCCACCCCAGAGTCTTTCTACCTCTCAGATGTCTGCTTTGATGGTGGCTGCATGGCAACCCGCACGATTAGACAAAATCATTATGCTAATGAATATGTGCGTGTTCCCGGAAGGTGTCACCGTGGAGACCAGGGGTCTGTTGGGCGAGCCCCGGTGTCTGGTCGTCTGTCTGGGGTGATGGATGGTGCAGAGAGACGGACGTGTCCTGCAGGGAAACACACATGTGTCTGACTGGGGCAAACATGGAAAGGGTGATGGATCCATTCAGAGGGAGGACCCTATAGGGCCTCGCATGTCATTGATGTGAAAAGAAGCTGATTGTCAACCGTCCGAGAATGAGAGATTCATTATTTTTATGAGCAACAGGTTCTCCCTGGTCCACGTTTATTCCCACAGTCACATTCTGCTCTTCTCTCAGGTGGCCTCGGACTGGGACTGGGACTCCATTTTGGGTCACAGACCTAATGGCTCGTCAGGAGAGATGCTAGCTAGCGCCCTTACAAGATGAGGGCTCCTGATTGGCTGACACACACTCTGTACTTCTGATGTGCTGGCATCCTCTCCGATGTCTGGCTTTTCCAGACAAGGCAATAAACAACTTCTCTGATAGAAAACAGCCTATGGGGCATCGATGTTAGTCAGAAACATTTATTCTAGTGTCAAAATTGACTACAACGTGTAAAAAGGATCATTTCGGTCATAAAGTCAGTCTCGTCCAAAACAGAGTTTGTAAATGATTTCGTCGTGACTTACTTGCCCACTAACACAGGATACACAGCTGCGGTGATTGCGCTTTATCCAATCCTACTGCAGAGCACACACTGAGCCTTATAGCCTTGCAGCGCAGCGGATCAGACTTTGTTTACACGTCTCACATTTTCTTTTACTTGAGAAATACTGCCGCATACACCTTAGCTAGATGTCAAGTTGCACAACTAAAACCTCACCGGCAAAAACGTCAAAATGAATGACAGATTTCCTGAGTTATCTTAGATGAATTCTGCCTATTTTGAGGATGTGATGCTGGCTTTGTTCCCGTGGTGTCTCATGGGAGACGTCAGTAACGTCAGTAACTGCCACATCGAACCACACCCCAAAGACTGAAATCTTGTTTTTCCTAATGAGCAGCAGAGAAATACATGCAGAAATGGTGCCTTCAGTCACTCTTTTTAAGCGTTAACAGCAGTGGGTGACTCTGGAAAGCATACAGAGCTGTGTGTGTATGGGGATTTAGTGTGTGTGTGAAACTCTGTCTCCTCTCAGAGGCTGTCCTGTCTGTCTGATACACACTTTATAAGGGGCTTGGGAGAGGGCGGAGGGAGGTAGAAAAAAAATCTAAGTGTGCTTAGAGTGTGCCAGTTCACCAGTTTGGTGGTCTTCTTCTGAAGGTCGTTAATTAGTGCAGAATGCAGACTACAGTTCTACTGCCAGCTCTGATGAAAAGGGAGAGGGAGCGAGATGGAGAAAGAGGGAGAGAGAGGGGGAAAACTGAATGGCTGCCAAGAGTGAGGAATTTGTGATAGGTTCAGAGTGGTTCCAAATGTCGGAGCGGAGCGTGGAGTCTCCCAGCGCTTAATGCCTCCCGACCCGTGTGTTTGCAGCAGGCCCTGCTAGCCACACAGAGCAAAGCAGGCACAACACAGCTCAGCACAGCGGCTCTGTTTACATCAAGAGATGGGAGACAGGGAGGCCCACACAGACTCTTGCATTGACCACACATCAATCTCTGTCTGTTGGTCTCGGAGCCGTGGGTTCACACTGAAAGCATCAGGCTAAAATTTGTTTAGGGCTTCTGTTTCCTTCCACAGGGAAATGCAGGTTTATGAATCTTATTATATTTTCACTCTTTCAAATTTGTGAGCAAAACATGAGATAACCGTATCACAATACTTATGAGGACGAAATGTATTGCGATTCTGTATATGCTGGGATTTTCCAAGCATCAATTGTTCACCATATGTCTGCAGCAGAGAGACAGAGTTTTGATCAGTCTAGTATTTTGTAAATGTATCCTTTATTTAACTCGGGAAGTCAGTTAAGAACAAATTCTTATTTACCATGGCAGCCTACCGGGGAACAGCGGGTTAACTGACTTTTTCAGGGGCAGAACGACAGTTTTTTTTTTACCTTGTCAGTTCGGGGATTCGATCCAGCAACCCTTCGGGTTACTGGCAGAACACTCTAACCACTAGGCTACCTGCCGCCCCATGTAAATAAAAGTGCTGAAAACAAATTGGCTCCCTATTTAAAAAGAAGATGGCGAACACGCTATGAAGGAAAAATACTTAGAGTTTTGGTGCAGGTACAGCCAACCAGCGCAAAAATAATATTGCGATATTATCAAAACGATACGATATATTGTCAAAAATAATATCCCGATATGTAACTGTATCAATGTTTTCCCCATCACTACCACACACTGTCACCATGTTAAATCCACTACCCCTACCTCCCCAGTCCCCCATACCTCATGAAATAATGCAGGCCATGTGAGGTCCACTAAAGTCCTCTGTCTGAGAAACATCAGAAGTAAGCAGCAATTTTAAACCTGAAGGAATTATGAACTGGCTGGAGCAAGGAGAGCCCGACCTTATTTAGTCTGCAGGTGCTTTGTGTGTGTGATACAGCTCCCACAGCGTATCATATACAGATAGACCACTTCAAACTGAATAGGCCTTCTGTTTTGGTCCCTTTTGAACATGGCACCTTTTTAAATACTTCAACAGCTATTACATGAGGATAGTGCTGCTGGCTATGTTTGGAATACTCCAGGCTTGCAAGCTGTACTTTTAATTTTTGTAATCCCTGAGATATGAATAACTTCTGGCAGGCAGACCGAGGTGTCTGCGTATACTTAAAGGCCATTATAAGCGTTTATCAATGACCTTCACACAAAACCTGCCTGGCGACCTCTCTGTGGGACAGCAGCACAAAATGGATCAGATCTGAATCCAAAGAGGGCCCATTTCTCTTTGCCAGACCTTTATAAAAGCAACAACACCACCTTGCAGGGCCCCACCCAGCCACACTCAGCCTGGCCCAGCGGCTAGAATGGAAAAGGGCATTATGTCAGTTGCACTCTCTCCGATCAGCCACATGGGGTGCATTGTCTGCGGAGAATAAGAAGACGTTACTGTAGGAGAATGGCTCAGGCTGCCTGATGCGTTCACGTATCATGTTGTTTGTTTATTGTTCATCACTCCTTTCTCGTTCTCTCTCGGCTGTCCCAGCCCCCTACATAATCACATCTTTTAGACTTGTTCATCATTATTCTTCTTGTCAAATGTATACATTTTTGTCCAATGGGAGCTTTGGCTCTCCTACTGAAACAAATGCACACTACCGTATAGACAGTACAAAAGCTCTCCATCCCTGGCCTCTTTCCTCGGTGGGGTTTTGTGTAAAAGACGGCTGACAGACAGTGCTGGAGGCGCTGCAAGGGTGCGAGGGGAGGGGGGGGGGGTCTTGTGAGGGCAGCAGCAGGTCCTCTGCCTTGCTCTTTGGCTAGTGCTGGTTTCCCTGCGTGAGGGTGGAGGGGCAGGCGAGGATGGAGTGGTGGCGATGGAGGGGCGTCCAAGGGTCATCGAGACGGGGCAGCCGGGCAGTGGGCCTCCTTGTGTCCTCATCACTACCTCCAGCCGCGGACAGCATCTGCGCCCTGCTTTGCATGCTAAACACACCCCGCAGAGAGGGTGTCTATAGTACGCTATGGGCCGAAGAAAAGCATTCCTCAGGCTGTTCTGGGCTGGGAGGTGGAACCCTTCAAGAGCCTCCCTCTCTCTCTCTCTCCCTCTCTGTCTCTGTCTCTGTCTGTGATGAATGCACCACTGCAGACAAGAGAGGCTGTAGTAATGGCCTCCATCACGCATATGGAGAACACATTTTGTTTCTATATTTGTTATATGACGTTCCTACAAGCAAACTCCTCAGGTGAAGCAGCCCAGGAACTTGTCACAGTTGTCTTTAGCTGGTGTTCCATTGTGTAGAGAGGAAAAACGCAGAGTATGCACACACGCCGAATGTTATGGTATTGTTTTCCATGCTTTTCTCTCTTGTCGCTTTTCCTTCCATTATGGTAGCTGTTAGGTCACCGCTGCTCAGTGACAATGTGGCAAACACTAAGCAGATGTCATGTCATGTGAGTCATCTGACCAAGAATGGCTAGCGTGTGCCACAGGTTACAGTCAGTCTGGCAGACACCCACTGGCCGAAGGAAACACACACATGGGCTGTACAAGTACACGTACACACTCACCTCTACTAGAAGGATTATATACAAAATAAAGAAAACACTTGAGTAAATTAGGGATACAAAGTACACTATATACAGTTCAAGTCGGAAGTTTACATACACCTTAGCCAAATACATTTAAACTCCGTTTTTCACAATTCCTGACATTTAATCCTAGTAAAAAGTCCCAGTCTTGGGTCAGTTAGGAGCATCACTTTATTTTAAGAATGTGAAATGTCATGATAATAGTAGAGAGTGATTTATTTAAGCTTTTATTTATTTCATCACATTCCCAGTGGGTCAGAAGTTTACATACACTCAATTAGTATTTGGTAGCATTGTCTTTAAATTGTTTAACTTGGGTCAAACATTTCAGGTATCCTTCTACAAACTTCCCACAATAAGTTGGGTGAAATTTGGCCCATTCCTCCTGACAGAGCTGGTGTAACTGAGTCAGGTTTGTAGTCCTCCTTGCTCACACATGCTTTTTCAGTTCTGGCCACAAATTTTCTATAGGATTGAGGTCAGGGCTTTGTGTTGGCCATTCCAATACCTTGACTTTGTTGTCCTTAAGCCATTTTGCCACAACTTTGGAAGTATGCTTGGGGTCATTGTCCATTTGGAAGACCCATTTGCAACCAAGCTTTAACTTCCTGACTGATGTCTTGAGATGTTGCTTCAATTTATCTACATCATTTTCCTCCCTCATGGTGCGATCTATTTTGTGAAGTGCACCAGTCCCTCCTGCAGCAAAGCACCCCCACAACATGATGCTGCCACCCCTGTGCTTCACGGTTGGGATGGTGTTCTTCGGCTTGCAAGCATCCCCCTTTTTCCTCCAAACATAACAATGGTCATTATGGTCAAACAGTTCTGTTTTTGTTTCATCAGACTAGAGAACATTTCTCCAAAAAGTTGCAAATCGTAGTCAGTGGAGCAGTGGCTTCTTCCTTGCTGAGCGGCCTTTCAGGTTAAATATACAGATACATACTTAAAACAAATTGCATCTATTGCCACAAACTACTCACATTTTCAAATATAACAAAAACAAATATAACACAAAAAACAAGTCCAACATGTGATAACCAGTGGGAAAGGATAAAGACATTAACAGTGCATCAAAAAAAACAAATAGGGTTTGAAGGGGTGTCCACATAGGACTTTTTTTTTACTGTGGATATAGATAATTTTGTACCTGTTTCCTCCAGCATCTTCACAAGGTCCTTTTGCTGTTGTTCTGGGATTGATTTGCACCAAAGTACATTCATTTCTAGGAGACAGAACGCCTCTCCTTCCTATTTTTTTTAACCTTTATTTAACTAGGCAAGTCAGTTAAGAACCAATTCTTATTTTCAATGACGGCCTAGGAACAGTGGGTTAACTGCCTGTTCAGGGGCCGAACGACAGGTTTCCACCTTTGGGATTTGAACTTGCAACCTTTCGGTTACTAGTCCAATGCTCTAACCACTACGCTACCCTGCGGCCCCGGTATGACAACTATGTGTTCCCATTGTGTTTATACTTGCGCACTATTACTTGTACAGATGAACGTGGTACCTTCAGGTGTTTGGAAATTGCTTCCAAGGATGAACCAGAGTTGTGGAGGTCTACAGTTTTTTTTCCTAATGTCTTGGCTGATTTCTTTTGATTTTCCCATGATGTCATGCAAAGAGGCACTGAAGGTAGGCCTTGAAATACATCCACAGGTACACCTCCAATTGACTCAAATTATGTCAATTAGCCTATCAGAAGCTTCTAAAGCCATGACATAATTTTCTGAAATTTTCCAAACTGTTTAAAGGCACAGTCAACATAGTGTATGTCAACTTCTGACCCACTGGAATTGTGATACAGTGAATTATAAGTGAAATAATCTGTCTGTAAATAATTGTTGGAAAAATTACTTGAGTCATGCACAAAGTAGGTGTCCTAACCGACTTGCCAAAACTATAGTTTGTTAACAAGAAATTTGTAGAGTGGTTGAAAAACGAGTTTTAATGACTCCAACCTAAGTGTATTTAAACTTCTGACTACAACTGTATACAAACGTATGTGGACACCCCTTCAAATGAGTGGATTTAGCTATTTCAGCCACACCCGTTGCTGACCAGTGTATAAAACCGAGCACACAGCCATGCAATCTCCAGAGACAAACATTGGCAGTAGAATGGCCTTACTGAAGAACTCAGGGACTTTCAACGTGGCCCCGTCATAGAATTGCCACCTTTCCAACAAGTCCGTTCATAAAAATTTCAGCCCTGCTACAGCCGCCTCGGCCAACTGTAAGTGTAGTTATTGTGAAGTGGAAGTGTCTAGGAGCAACAACGGCCCGGCCGCAAAGTGGTAGGCCTTATAAGCTCACAGAATGGGAACCCCAAGTGCTAAAGCGCGTAGCGTGTAAAAGAACGAGAACTAATCGTTGGGAGCTTCATGAAATTGGGTTTCAAAGACCAAGCAGCCGCACACAAGCCTACAATCACCATGTGCAATGCCAAGCGTCGACTGGAGTGGTGTAATGCTCACTGCCATTGGACTCTGAAGCAGTGGAAACATGTTATCTGGAGTGATGAATCACGCTTCACCTTCTGGCAGTCCCACAGACGAATCTGGGTTTGGCGGATGCCAGGAGAACACTACCTGCCTGAATGTAGTGCCAACTGTAAGGTTTGGTGGAGTAATAATGGTCTGGGGCTGTTTTTCTAGGCAACACTGTGTGGCAACACACTATCTTTTGTGGCAACAGTTTCCTTTCCTTTTTCAGCATGACAATGGCCCCGGGCACAAAGCGAGGTACATACAGAAGTGGTTTGTCGAGATTGATGTGGAAGAACTTGACTGGCCTGCACAGAGTTGACTTACCTATCTATCTTAAGATGAATGCACTTATAAGTATGTCATCTGGGCCCAGTTTCCCGATAGTGATGGAACTCAGGCTTAGGAGTGTTTTAACGAGAAATCTTTCCTACAATGGCCGAAGATGTAAACATGTGTTTCCCAAAACACCACATAGCGAGAATGGTTGCTAAGTGCGTCGTTGGTGTGCTTCGTTGGTGTGCGTCGTTGTAATTATTTCAACATACTGAAGATGGATCACCTCCTAGAGAGATATTACCAGCGACAGATGCAAATATTGAGGCGGCTAATCCTTTGACACATCATTGTGCACATATTAGGCTACACTTCATGAAATTAATTGAGACCAGTTCTACACTGTGCTTCTACACCTGTATTACTTGCTGTTTGGGGTTTTAGGCTGGTTTTCTGTACAGCACTTTGAGATATCAGCTGATGTAAGAAGGGCTATATACATAAATTTGATTTGATTTGACCAGTTACAGACAGTAGCCTTCATGAAGCAAAATGAAACTCAATAGATTGAACATGAAATGTATTTCTTTATGATTGAAATAGGAATACAAATTCCTCGTTTGGTAAGTTCCTTATATCGTACATTGCTTTCCGTTACCCTTGTTTTGTATCGGTGTTAGCGCATCATATATGATCCCAATTCTAGCTCCAAGACGGCGGCAATTTGAAAAAAACGAATTTGTTGATTTATTGGCACATTGAACCATGTTGCGCGCCGTAGTTTAAAAACTGTCCGTAGTGCTAAAAACAATTACTTCATATCTGAATTCCTCCATCTTTCTGCACCTTCTCCATTGAACACTTATGGGAGATTCTGGAGCGGCACTTGAGAGACTTTTTCCATTAACAAAACACCAAACGCAACAAAGCATCCTTCACTCATGCTGCCAAACATAGCCTCGTAAAACTGACCATCTTAACGATCGTCGACTTTGGAAATGTAATTTACAAAATAGCCTCCAACACCCTACTCAACAAATTGGATGCTGTCTATCACAGTGCCATCCGTTTTGTCACCAAAGCCCCATATACTACCCACCACTGCGACCTGTATGCTCTCGTTGGCTGGCCCTCGCTCCATGCTCGTCGGTAAACCCAATGGCTCCAGGTCATCTACAAGACCCTGCTAGGTAAAGTCCCGCCTTATCTCTGCTCGCTGGTCACCATAGCTGCACCCACCCGTAGCACGCATTCCAGCAGGTACTTGTCACCCCCAAAGCCAATTCCTCCTTTGGCCGCCTCTCCTTCCAGTTCTCTGCTGCCAATGACTGGAACGAACTACAAAAATCCCTGAAACTGGAAACACTCATCTCCCTAACTAGCTTTAAGCACCAGCTGTCAGAGCAGCTCACAGATCACTGCACCTGTACATAGCCCATCTATAAATAGCCCAAACAACTACCTCTTCCCCTACTGTATTTATTTATTTATTTATTTAGCTTCTTTTCACCCCAGTATTTCTACTTTGCACACTCATCTACTGTCAAATCTACCATTCCAGTGTTTTAATTGCTATATTGTATTTACTTCGCCACCATGGCCTATTTATTGCCTTACCTCCCTTATCTCACCTCATTTGCTCACATTGTATATAGATGTATTTTTCTACTGTATTATTGACTGTATGTTGTTTTACTCCATGTGTAACTCTGTGTTGTTATATGTGTCGAACTGCTTTGCTTTATCTTGGCCAGGTCGCAGTTGTAAATGAGAACTTGTTCTCAACTTGCCTACCTGGTTAAATAAAGGTGACATTTAAAAAAATAAAAACATGATTTCATTTCCCATGAATGTTGTCGAATCCCTCCAATAGAGTTCCAGACACTTGTAGAATCTATGCCAAGGCGCATTGAAGCTGTTCTGATGGCTCGTGGTGGCCCAGTGCCCTACTAAGACACTTTATGTTGGTGTTCATTTTATTTTGGTAGTTACTTGTAGTTAATTTGTATCTATACATAGAATGTCCATGCATTCAGCTTGTTCTGTGATGAGTAATTGTCTGCTGAGAAGACAAGTCCAAAAGATTGTCATTTTGGATAATTAGAGAGAATATCAAGGAGCCTCTTTTAAAGGGTAATGTTTAACAGACCTTGTGTTTAGTCTTGGATTGTCATGTTGTTCCTGTTTTCTCTGGAGTGGATTTTGGGGTTGCCACATTTCTCTGTAATGCCAGTCACTAGGCACAGGTAGGTCTAGATATGACTCTTGGATTAAACTGTATGTTGAAAGCAGTTTGCCATCGTTAGGCGGAATCCTCTGAGACCTTATTCTTCTGTTCAGAATAGTTGATCTGTAAGCATCAGCAGATGAGAGCAAGGAGGAGGTCATTGTGGTTGTCCACCAGATGAAAGCCTCTGACCTCAATCCACATGAAGACATGGTTCAGTCCTCCATCCATGGAGATGTTGAGACTGAAGTCCTGAATGGCACTTTTTGTTCCCATAAGCCCCAGTAAGATCACGGAAGAATGAGTCTTCCTTCTCTTTCTCATTCCCCTTTCATGCCCATAGATCTCTTCAAGCCAGAAACCTCAACTGTGGAGTCTTTACTTTTCAACCTTACTTTCCAACTAGAAACCTAATGAAAAGTGACATTGGCTATTACAGAGAGGGCTTCCATTAGCAACCACCACACTACTCCTGTGATTTTTCTAATGTCCTTTTCCGTTCTGAGGGTCCGTTTCTCTCTTTTTCCCGCAGAACTAAATGGTGGAAGGTTGCTCCCTTTGTGTAACTTTGTGTGTAATAATGAACATTGAAAATGAGTCCTTTTTGCCTCACCTAATGTTAACGTTATGCTTATCAGGGGGTACATTACTTATTGAATGGACAGTATCGATGCGTATCCGCAGGAGAGATGATTGAGGTGTTTCCATACCATTATGTCAATCACAACAGCAGTCGACCCACCCACAAAATGAGTGTCTTTTCATTCCCCTAGTATAAATTGCCTTTGTGACTTGCTGGTTGACTTTGAATACATACAAGGACATATTTACCTTTGTAGAAAAATACTAGCTGCCTAATTACAAATACACATGGTGTTAACAAAATCAAATCAAATGTATTTATAAAGCCCTTCGTACATCATCTGATATCTCAAAGTGCTGTACAGAAACCCAGCCTAAAACCCCAAACAGCAAGCAATGCAGGTGTAGAAGCACGGTGGCTTGGAAAAACTCCCTAGAAAGGCCAAAACCTAGGAAGAAACCTAGAGAGGAACCAGGCTATGTGGGGTGGCCAGTCCTCTTCTGGCTGTGCCGGGTGGAGATTATAACAGAACATGGCCAAGATGTTCAAATGTTCATAAATGACCAGCATGGTCGAATAATAATAATAAGGCAGAACAGTTGAAACTGGAGCAGCAGCACGGTCAGGTGGACTGGGGACAGCAAAGAGTCATCATGTCAGGTAGTCCTGGGGCATGGTCCTAGGGCTCAGGTTCTCCGAGAGAGAGAAAGAAAGAGAGAATTAGAGAGAGCATATGTGGGGTGGCCACATATGGCCAAGAAACAAAGAATGACAGAAATGAGGTGATCTACAGTAGGCCCATGTGTGATCTAAATGTGCAATTTGACCTTTTTTAGTGTCTTTTTTTATCATACATTTATCTGTAACATGATGTATGACATAGGTACGTGTATTTATGATGTAATGGAGTTGTATTAGAACTGTAGCCTAGAATCCAATTGGATTAGAATGAGCACATTTACAGTGCACATGAAATGTAACCACCAAGGGTTATCCCATAAGGAACTTCCGTTCTTTCCAAGCTCTTTAGAATGTCGCTTTCATGTGAGAGTACAGATCTGACTCTGACGCATCCTTCAAACCTCGTCCCATTGCACAGTTTGGAATTCCAGGACAGACGGTGTCGCATGTTGACGAATGTTCAAACGGCACTGTTGTACAGCATGCATTCGGAGAGTGTTGAAGTGCTCTGGAGGTGTTTGTGCCCAGGGGGGGGGGGGGCTTCATGTGAATGTGTTCCTACCTGTAGGTGGCTCCTTACCAGGGGATCTCCTCCACAACGGCCCCTGTCCTCTCCTCCTCTCCCAGATCCACAACATCAGGGTGCAGAAGAGAAGGCAGGGTGAAAAGCTATTCTAAACATTTGGACTGGTTGGCGGTAAACAGATAGATGTGTGTATTGAGTGGCCGCCAGGCAGCTGCTGAGGCACGTCAGGAGCAGATAGCTGCTCAAGCAGAGGAGGAACTCAAGGAATCATCCTCTGCCTATTATCCAGCACATACTTCACATGCTTCCATCTACGTATGTGGACGCCCAAAACCCAAATTCTTACCCCTGCATCCCCATTGCAGGGCCTTCTGACGGTCTGGCACGGGCTCTGCAGGTCATCGAGTACAGCCATTGAATAGTGTGACCATAGTCACCCTTTACCCCTGGCAGAAAATGGGAAGGATATGTTAACATTACGGACTGCTCCACTTTCCTCTTCAACAGACCTATGCTGTTCCCTTGCAGCCGTGCCGTATGTCATGTTTAACCACGGCTGTGACAAGCAGATGCCTAGTATAAGAGAAGAGGGCCATGCAGCCTTTGTAGAATTACAACTCGACACAATCCCCCCTCTAATCTTAGTTGGAAGCCTTTTTAGACCAGCCAAAGAATGAGCCGTATGTTGATGTCAAAGCACACAGACTGGGGTGGGTGCTCCAGACGGCAGTCGTTGGAAAACTCCTGTAAAACAGTCCCTCCTTAAAGTGTGGATGACGGATCACCACCTCAAGCTGAACTTCGGCAAGACGGAGCTGCTCTTCCTCCCGGGGAAGGACTGCCCGTTCCATGATCTCGCCATCACGGTTGACAACTCCATTGTGTCCTCCTCCCAGAGCGCTAAGAACCTTGGCGTGATCCTGGACAACAAACTGTCGTTCTCAACTAACATCAAGGCGGTGGCCCGTTCCTGTAGGTTCATGCTCTACAACATCCGCAGAGTACGACCCTGCCTCACACAGGAAGCGGAGCAGGTCCTAATCCAGGCACTTGTCATCTCCCGTCTGGATTACTGCAACTCGCTGTTGGCTGGGCTCCCTGCCTGTGCCATTAAACCCCTACAACTCATCCAGAACGCCGCAGCCCGTCTAGTGTTCAACCTTCCCAAGTTCTCTCACGTCACCCCGCTCCTCCGCTCTCTCCACTGGCTTCCAGTTGAAGCTCGCATCCGCTACAAGACCATGGTGCTTGCCTACGGAGCTGTGAGGGGAACGGCACCTCAGTACCTCCAGGCTCTGATCAGGCCCTACACCCAAATAAGGGCACTGCGTTCATCCACCTCTGGCCTGCTCGCCTCCCTACCACTGAGGAAGTACAGTTCCCGCTCAGCTCAGTCAAAACTGTTCGCTGCTCTGGCTCCCCAATGGTGGAACAAACTCCCTCACGACGCCAGGACAGCGGAGTCAATCACCACCTTCCGGAGACACCTGAAACCCCACCTCTTTAAGGAATACCTAGGATAGGATAAAGTAATCCTTCTCACCCCCTCCCCCCTTAAAATATTTAGATGCACTATTGTAAAGTGGTTGTTCCACTGGATGTCATAAGGTGAATGCACCAATTTGTAAGTCGCTCTGGATAAGAGCGTCTGCTAAATGACTTAAATGTAAATGTAAATGTAAAGGGGATGCTTTACCTTGACTATGCTGTTTGGGAGTTGACTTGGTGTTTGCACACTCCAATCCCCAAAAGACTCACACACCCAGGAGGAATGCCGCCTGTGTGTCTGTAAAGGGTTTTGCAGTTCATGTGTGTCCGATTTAATGCCGATGACAACACCCCCCCCGAAGCGAGGAAAGAACAAACACCAATAAAAGGGTAACAATACAACTACAGTGAGAGTCTCGAGCAGTGCCATATCTAAATGAACAACAGAACCCTTCAAGGGACCCTCTGTGTTATTTGGTGACGTTTTACTGTATGGTGGTTTATGTTGGATGTGAGCCTTCATTTCGCTCTCTGAATTGTGTTCGATTTCCATTGCAGCCATTTGGGTTTTTCTATATCCATGAGTACATATGTAGCCGTTTAAATGTCCCTTACAATCGCCTGTATTGTGCAAGGGTACTGCATGGCATTGGCAAGGAGAACCAAGCACTCATTCCTATCACCACGTGTGTGGCTCTTCTAATGAATAGATTTACAGACAAGGAAATATTGCTCATGTATTTGAAATGTTTTCTTATACATTACTCACATATTTGAAATGTTTTCTCATATATTACTCATATTTCTTCCCGAGATGCCTGCCATTGAATGTTCGTGTGGAAACTGTGAGGCGTGGTTTGTCATCTTTTGTGTACATAATGAGGAAACAGTGGCAGGTTAGGTCTATATGGCCAAAAGGTAGATCCAATAAAACATGTGGGATTCACACAGGCATCATTCATGGTTACGTTCCATATTATCTCTTCCTTTTTCAGGCTGTTGACAGTTTGCAAAAATAGTTCCTTTGTTCCTCTTCCTTTAAAGTCCCGGTTCTTTGAAACCAAAGTCTGGATAGAAGCCTCAAATGTTTTTGTTCTGATTTTCCACGTCTCAGGCAGATGGAGATATGACTGTTAGGTTACATAATCCATAGCATTATGAATTTTGACTTCACTTTCTATTTCCTGTATGGGCTCGGGCCCTGCTCACTTCCCTGTTGGAGATGTTGTGCAACGCTCAGCCATCATCCAAGAAAACCAGAAGCTTCGGGACTGTCGTCAATGAAGAGTGAACCTGCTGCTTCCCAGAGCTGGGATTCCCAGAGCTGGGCTTACCAGAGCCGAGAACCTCCAGCCAGCCAGCCATCACACACACACTTCTCCCCCCCAGCCATTTCCCTGCAGCCAGATAGCTGTCTTGTCCCTACTAGCTCCTCAGAGCGAGGGAACAGGAGGCCCCATCACCAGGCCAGCTGTTCCAGAGTCACTCGCAGCCCTTAGGGCCTCACATTCCCTCATTCAAGGGAGCTTTGTAGTTCTGATATATTGGAACAGTTGAGCTGAAACCTCTAATGCTCCTGTAATGGTGAAAAAAAGGACAAGCTTGTTGGGCTGTGCTCAATCTCTCCCCTCTCTTGAACCCTGTTACTGTACACACGATGCTCCAGTGTCTCACGGCAGCCTGTGTGGAGAGGTGGATGTTTGCTGGCAGTGGCGTCCCAGGCATCCTCCATTAACTGGTGCGGAAGGCTGTTTTACATACTGTGCATTGTGAACTGTAAAGCTGTCAGCTGTTGGAACATTGGGATGTACTGTACTTCACCTCTCCCTCCCCAACTATACTCTCCTGTTGCCAATTTCAACTGCAAGAAATGCCTGTGGATTGCACAGCAAACTCTCTCTCTCAGAATGCCTCACGGTTTTCACAGAAAATAGGCACTGAGGTTGATCTGTCGTTTCTCTTATTGCAGCCACCGTTCAGTGTAGTCATTGATTGCACCTAGGATATAGAGGGGTAGGGATATGACAATCTTTGCTCAATATTCTTTGATTGATCGGGGATAAAGTATTTCAGAACATGGTCAAATAAATGTATAGAGGGGCTTAAAAGGGGGATAAACAAGATGCAAAGGGCCTAAAGCCACTAAGCCAAGGCCTATGCAATTGCAATGAGAGTACATATTAAAAATGCCACCTCAATTGACAATGATTCATAGTTGAACCAAGACATGAGGGTCCCTCTGTTTTTCCATCTGAGCACTTTCCTATTGAACAAAAGGTCAGTAGGACATCTGTCCTATATGTCCGCAGGGAAGGATCAGGATGACACATAAAGCTGTTAACGACACCATAAAGCACTTTACCTCAAGAGTGTGAAGTGAACTAGCTGAAGATGAAGTAGTTCTCCTGCCTAACTCTGTAAACATACATTAGAGAACACTTTAGACAGTGAGTTTCACTGTTTGTTGTTCCGTATATCAATCATTGCATGCTCAGTGTTCTTGTAATGGCTTGCAGAGTGATAGTAGGTGGTTGGGTCTGTTATAGCGACATCACTCAGTATTAAAGCAGCTAACACCAAGGGTTAGTTTATAAAGGAGACCAGCTTCCAAAATGGAAACATGACAGTACTGATAACACTACAGGGAATTGTACAGTTATTGTAGTCAATGTGACTGTCATTGATATTGTTCGCACCTATTGTGCTCTCAGTTGGCGGAATGTGAGTTCCCTGGAAGAAGTGAGTTAAAAAAAAGAAGTTTTTTTAAATATTCAGGGGAAGAACCAGACGGTCTGGCTCAGAAACAAAATTGAGGATTGAACTAAGCCCATTGTCCATGACGTGTACCAGGATGTGTTGCTACTGTATAGGTTAGTGAATGTTCAGTTGACCCTATTGTATTCTGTCAGAGCAGCAGTACACCGGGGGGGACTGTCTCCTCCCTCTGTGGCTAGGCTTGTGACTGGACCATAACCACTCTCCTCTTTGGGGTGTGTGTCCTATTGGACCAATCGGTAGCCACACTAAGGGGCATATACACTGAGTGTACGAAACAATAGGAACTTCCTAATATTGTGTTGCACCCCCTTTTGCCCTTAGAACAGCCTCAATTCATTGGGGAATGGACTCTACGAGGTGTCGAAAGCGTTCCACAGGGATGCGGGCCCATGTTGGCTCCAATACTTCCCACAGTCAAGTTGGCTGGATGTCCTTTGGGTGGTGGACCATTCTTGATACACAAGGAAACTGTTGAGTGTGAAAAAACCCAGCCGCGTTGCAGTTCTTGACACATTCACACCGGTGCGCCTGGCACCTACTACCATACCCTGTTCAAAGGCACTTAAATCTTTTGTCTTGCCCATTCACCCTCTGAATGGCCCACATACACAATACATAGATTCTCAATTGCCTTCTTCAACCCGTCTCCTCCCCTTTATCTACACTGATTACATCAATAAAGGATAATAGCTTTCACTTAGATTCACCTGGTCAGTCTATGTCATCCCCCCCTCCTCTCCCCTGTAACTATTCCCCAGGTTGTTGCTGTAAATGAGAATGTGTTCTTAGTCTTTAGGTAAAATAAATGGAAAGAGCGGTGAATGTTTGGTACACTCAGTGTAGGCCCCTATGTAAATGACTGTCATTCCTGCAATCTGTAGGGCCATGTATAGACCTCCCAACAGTTTGTAGCCATCTTGTAGCCTACTCTTTGATACGCCTACAATTTCCCATGCTGTTTCCCAGTGATCTCTCTGAAGGAGACATGTGGGTCATTGTCATAGTTTCCCATGGAGCTGGAGTTCGACTTCAGGACATTTGCCAGCTTTGCACTTTACCCAGCCCCATTTCTCTAGAATGGCATGTCATTCAGCAAAGGCCTGCTTTCAGCTCTTATCAACATGGTTTATCAGGGGTTATGGTATTGCAGACCTCCAGTCTGTTCTAATGGTTCTCATTCCCTTGTTAAAGTGAAACATCTATTCACTTACGACACTTATCACCCCACAATCAGTCACTTTTCCTTCATGAGAAAATCAGTCTGATCAGGCACTTGGATCATCCAGCCCAACTGGTGTAGCATGTGTGTGTGCATGAAAGACGTGCCTGCCAATGACAGACAAAGCTGGTTCTCAAACCCAAAAAATCCATCCACAACAAACAAACTGGATGGGTAGCACGGAGGACCTCTGGTCAATGACATGCAGCCCTTTTAAATTCCTCTGAGAACAAGTCTCTGAATGGCCTCAGTCATTGATGGGGATTTCCTACGTATAAACACATACTTCTCTATCATTCCACTGGGGATACAGTGCAACACTTAATGAATATCCTCTTGTTGGAAAATGTTAAGCAACAAAGGAGTATGTCCACACAATGACGAAGAGAGAAGTCTGTGCGAAATGAGTTGGATGTGCAGTACCCTACGTGCCCTTCAGATGGCGCTGACGCATTCGTTATGTGGCTCTTTCTGTAGAATGGAAACTGAGCTGTGGGAGGAATCTCCCTCTGGCTGCTGCAGCTCTCTGTGGCGGTATATCCAGATGGTGGTGGACACACACACTGTCTACTGGTATTATAGCAGAGAAGCCATACAAATAATACCAGATAGAATAAGAAATGCCAGTCACTTCAAGGCACCAACACTAGTGAGATATGCATGATCTGGTGTTAACTTAGTAGCATGGTCTAATGGTCATCATTTGGATCATGCTACAATGACATAATTAGTTCCTCCAAGACTGGTAGACTATCACATGGCAAAGGAAGTCCCACATTGACTGAGGGGCCAGAATCTGAGTGGAGGCCTCTGGACTTGGCGGATAGACATGATGACTATCACTAGAACACTATGACACTTTACTGTACACTCATGCCTCAGCAGTAAAGCACCGAGTGACTGCTGCTGCTGAGAGATAATTGCTTTAAATTAGTTACTTTCTCTGTTTCCTTCAATTCAATAAGTGGGGGGAAATACTGGGAAGTTCTTAGTATTAATTTGGCCTGTTCCAGTGAGACCTATTAGTCCATCACAATGGCAGGTGTAAACACACAATCATGTTTTCGTTGCAGAGTGATGTCATGAAAAGGTGTGACAGTTTAATTTGAAAGCATAATTTTATATGAATTAATTGGAATGTTTTTTTAATCTGTCCAAAGCAAAACATGTCAGACATTTTGAATTCCCCCTATTGCCAAACTAATAATAAAGAACAGATTGAATGAAGTTGGTAATGGCACATCTGTCTGTCTGTGGGATTTGAGAGGAAGCTGTCTGAGCAGTTGGAGGCATTGTTAGAGGGGACGCCAGTCAGGGAGAGAGGCAGGGAGATTTGGACGCTTGTGGAGGCCTGGAGGGGTGTCAGTCTGAGCTGAGCCCTGCAGGTGTGGAGCCATCTGGGGTCCCAACCGTTGAACCAACTTCCTGGATGACAGGCTCCACCCAGCTCCCACCCTGTCAACAAACCCAATCACACACTTTGATCTGGTCGCACCTCTAGCTCTTCTTCTCTCTTTCGCTCTGCCTTTCTTTGGAAGTGGTGACAGTTGACAATGTCTGTGAGACTTTGTTAGCATTGCTGTTCCACAGGTATGGAGATGCGGGTAAAGAATAATGTGTGTGTGTGGGTGTGTGTGTGTGCGTGCCTGTGTTTGTGTGTTTTACTTGTGTAATTTGAAGGCTACTGACAGTAAACATGGAGAATGGCAAGCCACTGGGATTGGAATCATTGTAGCTAGCTACTGTATGTCATCATTTCCAACCAATCCTGCTATTAATGGAAATATTCACCCATTTTGAATGTTATTGTTTTTGTGCATCTCTGAGCGATGTTCTGTCTGTTCCCAGGGTCATTTCATGTTTTCATGTATATCGGAGCCGGTATGATGTAACATAGTGATAAAGTTGCTCTCACTACACTGGAAGTTAATAGGAATATTACTTTTAGATCATGTAAAACATCTCATACATGTCAGGTTTCAATACCGTCCGGTGTCATAACATGTTTTTATTTGATGAATTTGTTATTTTTCATTCCTTAAAGTCATCATCTCATCTCTGCTCAGTCAGTAGCAGCCAGCCAGACAATGTTATCTCTGCTCTCCCTATACTGCACTGTCTTTTAGTCATCCTATCGAGTTGGGCTTGCCTGCCTAAGCATGCTGCAGAGCTGTCTGGCAAAATCATTTTACTAGTTCTTCAAAGTAGATAAGGCATACTTTCACGAGCTGTCTCTACCCCTCTCTCATTGTATATTGTACCTAACGTACTAGGCGTAAAAGTGTATCCATCTTTGTCTGAGACAACAAGAAAACAGGCGCAAATGGATGTGGTCTTTTTATTTTAGTCTACTTAGAAAATATTGTCTTCTTATTGAACTGCACTGTTGGTTAAGGTCTTGTAAGTAAGCATTTCACGTTAAGGTCTATTCGGCACATGTGACAGATAAAGTTTGATTTGATTGTAGTTAATTACCACATTCTGCACTGAACTAGGTTGAATATTTGCTCAATGAAAACTACTCCCTTCAGCCCAGCTTCCCACATACTTCTTGACTTGATTTCTCTTGTGAATGATTTGATGTCTTTCTAGAGAAATGGTGTGTTGGGCTCACACAAAAAAACAACTTAATGGATTCAAGTAATTGAACCGACATAGGTCAATTAGTTGTTTAATACAGTGCATTCAAAAAGTATTCACACCCCTTGGCTTTTTCCTTTTGTTAAGTTACAGCCTTATTCTAAAATGGATTAAATAAAAATGTTTCCTCATCAATCTACACACAATACCACATAATGACAAAGTGAAAACAGGTTTTTTGACATTTTTGTAAAAAAATAAAACAGAAACACCTTATTTACATTAGTGTTCAGACCCTTTGCTATGAGACTCGAAATTGAGCTCAGGTGACCTGTTTCCATTGATCATCCTTGAGAGGTTTCTACAACTTGATTGGAGTCCACCTGTGGTAAATTCAATTCTGATTGGACATGATTTGGAAATACACACCTGTCTATATAAGGTCCCACAGTTAACAGTGCATGTAAGAGCAAAAACCAAGCCATGAGGTCGATGGACTTGTCCTTAGAGCTCAGAGACAGGATTGTGTCGAGGCACAGATCTGGGGAAGGGTACCAAAAAATGTCTGCAGCATTGAAGGTCCCCAAAAACACAGTGTCCTCCATAATTCCTAAATGGAAGAAATTTGGAACCACCAAGACTCTTCCTAGAGCTGGCTGCCCGGCTAAACTGAGAAATCGTTCGAGAAGGGCCTTGGTCAGGGAGGTGACCAAGAACCTGATGGTCACTCTGACAGAGCTCCAGAGTTCCTCTGTGGAGATGGGAGAACCTTCCAGAAGGACAACCATCTCTGCAGCACTCCACCAATCAGGCCTTTATGGTAGAGTGACCATACGGAAGCCACTCCTCAGTAAAAGGCACATGACAGCCCCCTTGGAGTTTGCCAAAAGGCAGGCACCTAAAGGACTCTCCAAACCATGAGAAACAAGATTCTCTGGTCTGATGAAACCAAGATTGAACTCTGGCCTGAATGACAAGAGTCACGATGGAGGAAACCGGGCACCATCCCTATGGTGAAGCAGGGTGCTGGCAGCATCATGCTGTGGGGATGTCTTTTCAGTGGCATGGACTGGGAGACTAGTCAGGACCGAGGGAAAGATGAATGGAGCAAAGTACAGAGAGATCCTTGATGAAAATCTGCTTAGGATAGGGCGAAGGTTCACATTCCAACAGGACAACGATCCTAAGCACACAGCCAAGACAATACTGGAGTGGCTTCGGGACAAGTCTCTGAATGTCCTTGAGTGGTCCAGCCCGAGCCCAGACTTGAACCAAATGGAACACCTCTGGAGGGACCTGAAAATAGCTATGCAGCGACGCTCCCCATCCAACCTGACAGAGCTTGAGAGGATCTGCAGAGAAGAATGGGAGAAACTCCCAAAATGCAGGTGTGCCAAGCTTGTAGCGTCATACCCAAGAAGACTCAAGGCTGTAATCGCTGCCAAAGGTGTTTCAACAAAGTAAATAAATGTATTATTTACGTTTTTAAATGTTTTTCCTTTGTCATTATGGGATATTGTGTGTAGATTGATGAGGGAATTAAAAATATATATATTTTAGAATAAGGTTGTAACGTACCAATATGTGGATAAAGTCAAGGGGTCTGAATACCTTTTGGTTAATCGGTCAGCCCTATCAAGTGTTAACCTCATTTGTACCATTTGTCAAGGTAAATTGGCCTAGCCTTTAAAGCTACAGATCTTTTGTCACCTCTAGAGTAACCCTAAGGATGATCGTATGTCTTCACCAACCAGCCAATGAGATTCTGCTCCATCTTTTTAATGTTGCAGGTAATGTCTACAGACCATACACAGCCTTCTCAGGGCATAATCTATCATCATTATTATGAACTATTATTTGACCACAGGTTGCTACCCACAATCCTTTGCACCTCATCCTCTAGTGCCATACCTGTGTGTCATTTACATTCCTCAACTGTAGTCTTAAAATAACATCTTGTAGCTGCAGTTTGTGGCCTGACGGTGAGACAACAAAGCTTTGGGTGTCGACCTCTTTTAAAGTGATGCACGGTGTTTACCAAATGTAGCATGCACGTCCGGTTCTCGGTATTCTAATGTTTCTTTCTTAAGAAGATTTCTAGGAATGTGACGCAATTGATGTTCAGATTGTTATCATAAAAATACAAAAAATTGCTGCTAAACCCTTTTTATGTCTTTACCACCATACTACATACTCTGTCAATGTCACACTTTGTCCTGCACAGAGCGTGTCACAGTAAACCTGTTACGTGACAGTGTGTCTCTAACTGGTCTTTGTTAATAGCAAATGATACAGGCCAGGAGTTAGCTAGCCCACTTCTTCAGGCAGAGATCAGATGTTAAACCAGAGTAGCAGAGCAGGTGCGGAATTCTGTTTATATCTCTATTGAAGGATGAGATCTTTAACCCTACTCTGGACGTATGAAATGATGTGCATTTTATTACTCAGATTTCAGAATGTTTGTGTTGTCAATGTCAGTCACCAAAACATGTCAATATTAACAGTCTCAAATCAAACTATTTAAAGAGTGCATTTAAAGAGCCACTGAACACACTAATTAGCACTTGTTTGTCTGTTGCTCATTAGAAAAATTATATTTCAGGCTTGGAGGTGTGTTTCCTGACCGATTCCGGTTAATGTTTGTACCCATGAGACAATGTAGCCTATTTCACTTCCTAAAAATCCCCTGAATGAATTTAGGAAACTTAAGATATTGGTCATTCATTTTGCCGTTTTTGCTGAGGATGTTTTGGTTGCGCAATTTTACATCTAACTAAGGCGTTCGGTGCAGTATTTCTCAAGTAAAAAAATAGTGTGACGCATTGTCATATGTAAACAAGTCGGGCTGCTGCTTCTGTCTCACTGTCTATGCTATTGGATAGTGAGCGATCACCGCAGCTGTCCACCACATGTTTTTATTTATTTAACTAGGCAAGTCAGTTAAGAACAAATTCTTATTTACAATGATGGCCAAACCCGGACGATGCTGGGCCAATTGTGCGTCGCCCTATGGGACTCCCAATCACGGCCGGATGTGATGCAGCCCGGATTCAAACCAGGTACTGCTGTGACGCCTCTTGCACTGAGATGCAGTGTCTTAGACCACTGCGCCACTCGGGAGCCTGTTAGTCGGCAAATGAACATCGTCAAATCAAAAACCAACCATAATTTACCTGTTGTGACACACGGATGTTCCAAACTCCGTTTTGGATGAGAGTTTATGACCAAAATGATCCTATTACACTTTATAGTCAATTTTCACTAGAATAACTGTTTCTGACTCATATCAATGCCTCATAGGCTGTTTTCAAAGGGATTTGTTTATTTTTAAAGTTAGTCGCTATATAAAATAGAAAAACACTTTACATTAAAACAATAAATTTAAAAAGTGGAAGCAAATAAGAAGCAGTAAAGAAGATAAATAAAAGAACATAAGAACACAGAAGATATGTAAAACAACCAGTTATTAAAGGCCTGGCTGAAAAGGTGGGTTTTAAAAAGTGTCAAGACAAGATGTTCCACAACTGAGGGGCTTCAATAGAGAACGCTCCGCCCCCCGCCTTGGTTCTGCATAAAGGTACAGGAAGCAGACCGGCTCTTTGGGAGTGGAGCACCCTCGCTGGTTTCAGGTTTTTAAAGAAATCTAGTAACGGGATGTTTCAAAAATAGAAAACAGCAAATGAGTGTCTGTTGACTGTTGGAGGTAATAGTTTGACAGGATAGCATTTGCTTTTATTATAGTCTGTTATAATCAAAACAGGGGACACAAAAATACATTGCACAGGAAATAGTTTAAAAACAGAATGTTTTCAAATAGTTCCTGTTCATGATAGTTGTTGACAAATGTGATAACCTTGTGTTCTGGTAACTTTGTTAGTCCTTTTGCATCTTAAATGAAATATCTAAGGAAGGGTTGAAAGTAAAAAATAAAGTTAAAATTACCTGTAAAGTAGCCTATTTGTGATTTTCCTACATTATATTTTTCTTACACTAAAACCTGGAGGGCATAAACACAGGAGTTGATCAATTCTTGTTATTCAACCTCAATCCCAAAGTAATCCAACTAGGGAAAACCTGTCCTAGTGTCCTTATCCTTCAACCTTCTCTGTCCATTTTACACAAATCGTCCTTGAATCAGATAGGAAGCTGTGATACAAGCACAAAGACTGAGCTATTTTGGCCATCAGACCAAGTCTATTTTGTAGTTATATATTTACAGATTGTGTGTGTGATTACAGATTGTGTGTGTGTGCGAGTGCACTTGCGTGCATGCATATATGTGTGTGCATGCGCCTGTGCGTGTTCAGGTCTGCCTCTGCACTTTGACTGTTGGACCACCTATTGTCTTTCCATTCCTTTCACTTTACATTGACGGGAGCATTCGTCCAAAAATGCGGTGAAACGACTCAGGTATACGTTATCATGGTGAACAGAACAAGACTGTGCTGAGCTAATGGGAGCCAGGAGGGGGAATCAGGTTGAGCAGTCGGGGGGTTGATGTCTACAGAGCCACACAGACCAGGTGGATCAGTCAGGGATTAGAGGGGAAAGGGGGATTCCTCTCTGACAACATTATTGCTCCATCCTTAAGACAGTCTCACGCATTCCCATCACAGCCGAGAGTTAGAGCAGATGATGTCAGAGCACCCCAAACAGACACTGTAATCCTAACATGTCACTCAGGGAACCCGACCAAAAACAGTCATTAGTATTTTACTAAGTATTTTACTCTCAGTTGTGAAAGCTCGCAGTAAAAATGTAAATTGCGTGCAGCAACCACACCTGATCTACAGAAGATAAGTGATGTAGTAATTTGTAATAAAGAAAGACTTAAACATATTGTGGGATTTAATCGAGAAAAAGACTCAACTGCTATTTTTATTGGAGGCTACAGTTGAAGTCGGAAGTTTACATACACTTAGGTTGGAGACATTAAAACTCGTTTTTCTACCACTCCACAAATTTCTTGTTAACAAACTATAGTTTTGTCAAGTCGATTAGGACATCTACTTTGTGCATGACACAAGTAGTTTTTCCAACAATTGTTTACAGACAGATTATTTCACTTATAATATACTGTATCACAATTCCAGTGGGTCAGAAGTTTACATACACTAAGTTGACTGTGCCTTTTAAACAGCTTGGAACATTCCAGAAAATGATGTCATGGCTTTAGAAGCTTCTGACAGGCTAATTGACATAATTTGAGTTGGAGGTGTACCTGTGGATGTATTACAAGGCCTACCTTCAAACTCAGTGCCTCTTTGCTTGACATCATGAGAAAATCAAAAGAAATCAGCCAAGACCTCAGAAAAAAATTGTAGACCTCCACAAGTCTGGTTCATCCTTGGGAGCAATTTCCAAACGCCTGAAGGTACCACGTTCATCTGTACAAACAATAGTACGTGCGTATAAACACCATGGGACCACGCAGCCGTCATACCGCTCAGGAAGGAGTTATACTTGGATGTGTTTGCTAATCGTTGAAGACGTGTTCCGTCTCCTAGAGATGAATGTACTTTGGTGTGAAAAGTGCAAATCAATCCCAGAACAACAGCAAAGGACTTTGTGAAGATGCTGGAGGAAACGGGTACAAAAGTATCTATAACCACAGTAAAACGAGTCCTATATCAACATAACCTGAAAGGCCGCTCAGCAAGGAAGAAGCCACTGCTCCAAATCCGCCATAAAAAAGCCAGACTACAGTTTGCAACTGCACATGGGGACAAATATCGTACTTTTTAGAGAAATGTCCTCTGGTCTGATGAAACAAAAATATAATTGTTTGGCCATAATGACCATTGTTATGTTTGGAGGAAAAAGGGGGAGGCTTGCAAGTCGAAGAACACCATTCCAACCGTGACGCACGGGTGTGGCAGCATCATGTTGTGGGGGTGCTTTGCTGCAGGAGGGACTGGTGCACTTCACAAAATAGATGGCATCATGAGGAATTAAAATTATGTGGATATATTGAAGCAACATCTCAAGACATCAGTCAGGAAGTTAAAGCTTGGTCGCAAATGGGTCTTCCAAATAGACAATGACCCCAAGCATACTTCCAAAGTTGTAGCATAATGGCTTAAGGACAACAAAGTCAAGGTATTGGAGTGGCCATCACAAGACCCTGACCTCAATCCCATAGAAAATCTGTGGGCAGAACTGAAATAGTGTGTGCGAGCAAGGAGGCCTACAAACCTGACCCAGTTATACCAGCTCTGTCAGGAGGAATGGGCCAAATGTCACCCAACTTATTGTTGGAAGCTTGTGGAAGGCTATCCAAAACGTTTGTCCCAAGTTAAACAATTTAAAGGCAATGCTACCAAATTTGAATTGAGTGTATGTAAACTTCTGACCCACTGGGAATGTGATGAAAGAAATAAAAGCTGAAATAAATCATTCTCTCTACTATTTTTCTGACATTTCACATTCTTAAAATAAAGTGGTGATCCTAACTGACCTAAAACAGGGAATTCTTACTAGGATTAAATGTCAGGAATTGTGGAAAAACTGAGTTTAAATGTATTTGGCTCAGGTGTATGTAAACTTCCGACTTCAACTGTTTGTTTCAGGCTTGCTGTATTTAGCTATTGGTTAAATCACTTTTTGACAGCATCACTTTTCAGTATTTTTTTTTCTTCCATACTGTAATTTTTTTCCCATGGAAGAAGTGGTCAGAAAGTGAGTTTTCGGACCTGAATGCCAAAACATTCAGGATACAAAGGTGCTCAAACTTGACCCATTTTGCATCACCCACACACCATGGGACATCCATGTCTTCATTACTGGAAACCAGAATCGTTTAAAATCTTACAAACTATTTCATATTTTCTTGAACTGAATGTTTAATTAAAATTGTGACATTTTAACATCAATTATCTAAAAAGGGGTAATCGCTGATTTTTTTCCATATTCACATACAGTGCCTTGCGAAAGTATTCGGCCCCCTTGAACTTTGCAACCTTTTGCCACATTTCAGGCTTCAAACATAAAGATATAAAACTGTATTTTTTGTGAAGAATCAACAACGAGTGGGACACAATCATGAAGTGGAACGACATTTATTGGATATTTCAAACTTTTTTAACAAATCAAAAAGTGAAAGATTGGGCGTGCAAAATTATTCAGCCCCTTTACTTTCAGTGCAGCAAACTCTCTCCAGAAGTTCAGTGAGGATCTCTGAATGATCCAATGTTGAGCTAAATGACTAATGATAATAAATACAATCCACCTGTGTGTAATCAAGTCTCCGTATAAATGCACCTGCACTGTGATGGTCTCAGAGGTCCGTTAAAAGCGCAGAGAGCATCATGAAGAACAAGGAACACACCAGGCAGGTCCGAGATACTGTTGTGAAGAAGTTTAAAGCCGGATTTGGATACAAAAAGATTTCCCAAGCTTTAAACATCCCAAGGAGCACTGTGCAAGCGATAATATTGAAATGGAAGGAGTATCAGACCACTGCAAATCTACCGAGACCTGGCCGTCCCTCTAAACTTTCAGCTCATACAAGGAGAAGACTGATCAGCGATGCAGCCAAGAGGCCCATGATCACTCTGGATGAACTGCAGAGATCTACAGCTGAGGTGGGAGATTCTGTCCATAGGACAACAATCAGTCGTATATTGCACAAATCTGGCCTTTATGGAAGAGTGGCAAGAAGAAAGCCATTTCTTAAAGATACCCATAAAAAGTGTTGTTTAAAGTTTGCCACAAGCCACCTGGGAGACACACCAAACATGTGGAAGAAGGTGCTCTGGTCAGATGAAACCAAAATTGAACTTTTTGGCAACAATACAAAACGTTATGTTTGGCGTAAAAGAAACACAGCTCATCACCTTGAACACACCATCCCCACTGTCAAACATGGTGGTGGCAGCATCATTGCTTGGGCCTGCTTTTCTTCAGCAGGGACAGGGAAGATGGTTAAAATTGATGGGGAGATGGATGGAGCCAAATACAGGACCATTCTGGAAGAAAACCTGATGGAGTCTGCAAAAGACCTGAGACTGGGACAGAGATTTGTCTTCCAACAAGACAATGATCCAAAACATAAAGCAAAATCTACAATGGAATGGTTCAAAAATAAACATATCCAGGTGTTAGAATTGCCAAGTCAAAGTCCAGACCTGAATCCAATTGAGAATCTGTGGAAAGAACTGAAAACTGCTGTTCACAAATGCTCTCCATCCAACCTCACTGAGCTTGAGCTGTTTTGCAAGGAGGAATGGGAAAAAATGTCAGTCTCTCGATGTGCAAAACTAATAGAGACATACCCCAGCTGTAATCGCAGCAAAAGGTGGCGCTACAAAGTATTAACTTAAGGGGGCTGAATAATTTTGCACGCCCAATTTTTCAGTTTTTGATTTGTTAAAAAAGTTTGAAATATCCAATAAATGTCGTTCCACTTCATGATTGTGTCCCACTTGTTGTTGATTCTTCACAAAAAAATACAGTTTTATATCTTTTTGTTTGAAGCCTGAAATGTGGCAAAAGGTCACAAAGTTCAAGGGGGGGCGAATACTTTCGCAAGGCACTGTATGTTGTAGCTTCGATCCTATTTTAGATCATCTGAGGTTTTTGTGTCGTGCTCGCCATCAGTTGAGAAACAACATGCTCTTGAATACAGAGTGGGTGTAATTTAAATCATAGGTCCATTCTATGAATTCTATTTCTATCTATTCAGGCTGCTGCAATTTAGCTGGTACACCATTGAAATTGTAATTGAATCGAAAGTTTAACTTCTAATTACTACCACAAAGATGGCCACTGGTCCTCCCACCGTCGAATATCATCTTAAATGGCAACGTCTAATCTATATTTCTATGGTTCAATAGGTTTCCTATTGAAGAATGACAGTATCATTTTACATTTACATTTACATTTAAGTCATTTAGCAGACGCTCTTATCCAGAGCGACTTACAAATTGGTGCATTCACCTTATGACATCCAGTGGGACAGTCACTTAACAATAGTGCATCTAAAACTTAGGGGGGTGGGGTGAGAGGGATTATTTAACCTATCCTAGGTATTCCTTAAAGAGGTGGGGTTTCAGGTGTCTCCGGAAGGTGGTGATTGACTCCGCTGTCCTGGCGTCGTGAGGGAGTTTGTTCCACCATTGGGGGGCCAGGGCAGCGAACAGTTTTGACTGGGCTGAGCGGGAGCTGTACTTCCTCAGTGGTAGGGAGGCGAGCAGGCCAGAGGTGGATGAACGCAGTGCCCTTGTTTGGGTGTAGGGCCTGATCAGAGCCTGGAGGTACTGAGGTGCCGTTCCCCTCACAGCTCCGTAGGCAAGCACCATGGTCTTGTAGCGGATGCGAGCTTCAACTGGAAGCCAGTGGAGAGAACGGAGCAGCGGGGTGACGTGAGAGAACTTGGGAAGGTTGAACACCAGACGGGCTGCGGCGTTCTGGATGAGTTGAAGGGGTTTAATGGCACAGGCAGGGAGCCCAGCCAACAGCGAGTTGCAGTAATCCAGACGGGAGATGACAAGTGCCTGGATTAGGACCTGCGCCGCTTCCTGTGTGAGGCAGGGTCGTACTCTGCGGATGTTGTAGAGCATGAACCTACAGGAACGGGCCACCGCCTTGATGTTAGTTGAGAACGACAGGGTGTTGTCCAGGATCACACCAAGGTTCTTGGCGCTCTGGGAGGAGGACACAGTGGAGTTGTCAACCGTGATGGCGAGATCATGGAACGGGCAGTCCTTCCCCGGGAGGAAGAGCAGCTCCGTCTTGCCGAGGTTCAGCTTGAGGTGGTGATCCGTCATCCACACTGATATGTCTGCCAGACATGCAGAGATGCGATTCGCCACCTGGTCATCAGAAGGGGGAAAGGAGAAGATTAATTGTGTGTCGTCTGCATAGCAATGATAAGAGAGACCATGTGAGGTTATGACAGAGCCAAGTGACTTGGTGTATAGCGAGAATAGGAGAGGGCCAAGAACAGAGCCCTGGGGGACACCAGTGGTGAGAGCGCGTGGTGAGGAGACAGATTCTCGCCACGCCACCTGGTAGGAGCGACCTGTCAGGTAGGACGCAATCCAAGCGTGGGCCGCGCCGGAGATGCCCAACTCGGAGAGGGTGGAGAGGAGGATCTGATGGTTCACAGTATCGAAGGCAGCCGATAGATCTAGAAGGATGAGAGCAGAGGAGAGAGAGTTAGCTTTAGCAGTGCGGAGCGCCTCCGTGATACAGAGGAGAGCAGTCTCAGTTGAATGACTAGTCTTGAAACCTGACTGATTTGGATCAAGAAGGTCATTCAGAGATTTTAAACAACAAATATTCCCATTCAAGTCTCTGATGTGTGGAATTCCACCATCTTTGTGGTACCATTTGAAAGTTTAAATTTAAATGTTATTCCATTTTTTGTACATTTATTAGGCAAAACATGACACCCACCCTGTTTTCAAGAACATGTTGTATCTCAAAAGATGGCGGGCACAGCACAAACACCTCATATGATCTTAAATAATGTCTAAGCTACAACATATGTGAATATTATTTTATTATAGTCAATTAAGGTACAAATGTTTTTTTTAAGAAATTTGTTTAAAAAAGCAAAACAAGAAATTATCATATAGTTTGACAACCCTGTTTGTAAGCTTTTAAATTATATCAATCTCAACGGTTTATCTTTTCCAGTGATGAAGACATGGATGTCTCATGATATGGTGGGGTATGCAAAATAGGTCAACTTTGAGCACCTTTATTTCTTGAATGTCCAAAAAGTCACTTTCGGGGGAACTACAATGGGCAAATATGTATAGAAGGTTTTGTTCAAATCGAAAGGGGTGCTGTCAAAAACTGTTTGAATTCAAATGGATTTACCCTATTGGCTTTTGGAAAATATGTCAAAGGTCCCCAATTCTTTTCAGCCGCGTGCCAACATTTTTATTGAGAGGATGGTCGGAACATTAATATAAATCATTTTTACACTGCAAATTTACCGCAAGAATACTGGACATATATAGTATTTTACAAAAACAGAATCATTTCACACCTTGATTACATTGGGATACGAGCACATATGCCTCTATTTATGTATGGGAATACTTGGGATTTCCTAAATGAATATCACTTTGAGCTGATTTCCTGGTGATTTTGCAGTCGTTTATGTCCAACAAGGAAAAAAATATATACAAACTTAAAATATACACTGCCGTTCAAAAGTTAGGGTCACATAGAAATGTCCTTGTTTTTGAAAGAAAAGCACATATCTACACAGGCGTACCGATGCCCATTATCAGCAACCATCAATCCTATGTTCCATTGGAACGTTGTGTTAGGTAATTCAAGTTGATCATTTTAAAAGGTTATTTGATCATTTGAAACCCTTTTTGTAATTATGTTAGCACAGCTGAAAATTGTTGTCCTGATTAAAGAATCAATAAAACTGGCCTTCTTTAGACTAGATGAGGATCTGGAGTATCAGCATTTGTGGGTTCGATTACAGGCTCAAAATGGCCAGAAGCGAATAACTTTCTTCTGAAACTCGTCAGTCTATTCTTGTTCTGAGAAATTAAGGCTATTCCATGTGAGAAATTGCCAAGAAACTTAAGATCTCGTACAACGCTGTGTACTACTCCCTTCACAAAATAGCGCAAACTGGCTCTAACCATAATAGGAAGACGAGTGGGAGATTTAACTTCTTTAGGAAAACAGACCATTATGTTGTCATCCAGTCACAATTATTTATTTTCCAAGCTATAGCACACTATTTTTCATTCAGAAGGTTTTTAAAGGACGAAAGAACATGGTCTGCTTCGTGTTTTCATTTTTGCTATGGAAAAAATATTACGATACTGGTATTGTCACAGCCCTAAAACATATGCAGATTCATCTCTGACATGGGAATGAAATCTACTGATCTTTTCAGTGTATTCTAAAATGTAATTTATGGTATTTATATTATCATGAAACACCATGTATCCAGGTGCTGTACAGGGATTTTCTACCAAATAGAATCAACACAATGCAACTATCTACAGAGCTTCTGATTCCATTTTTATGAACAGTGTGTGTCACCAATAATTCTTTTTTACAAGACCCCCAAAACCAATAGAGGATAAAAAAGCAAAGCAACGCTACTGTTAAAAAAGCCCTTCTCAGCTGTAAGAAAACATATGGCTTAATGTCTCTGTTAACAAACTTTTGTTCTCTTTTCACTTTTAATTTGGACATTTATGAGTTTTGGGATTTAGTAGAAGATAAACGGGGTAAAATTGGGCCTTAGCGTTGTGTGGTCCCACTGTGACAGTTGCCCAGTTACTTATGTATCCGTCTGCTGCAGACGGCCGAGATATGGGTCTTCAGAGATTTGCCTATTTTTCCATCAGCCGTCGACTCAGATTTTATGGCCATCTGGTCGCCCATTGCAGAGGCAGCACTGCTTTGCCTTGTGACTCTGTGTGAGCAGCGGCCTGGCGACGTTTGACCTGTGCTTTCCAGGTCGTGACCTTAACCTAATTTCCATTCAGCCATTTTGACAGCAGGGTTAAGTTTATATGATACCCCCGGATAAGTGCTACTTGAAAGTGCCAAGATTCGGAAAGCAGCCCTCGCTCCTTTGATACTCTGGTTTCTGTTATGACCCTGCTCTGTCCTCCCCAAACCTGGGTCCATCTGGATAGGCCCCACACCAGGCTGCAGTAACCCCCCTGCCCTGCTACCCAAACTAAGCTGCCTCACAAACTTTGTCTTGGTCTTAGTTTTCTCTCACTCCCTTGTCTCCTTTACTTTAGGCTACCTTTCACTTTATTTGCCACATTTGACTTTGGTGTAATTCAAAACTTTGCCAGATTAAAGATGCATCAGTTGGTTTTACATTCATACAGTTTTAGCTTAATTAGAATCAAAAATATCTTCATCAATATTAAACTTTAGACCTTTCGTTTTTGTTGGCCCTGTATGCTATTCCATGAAATGAACCTCCTTTGAGAGCTGGTCTGGAATTCCGGAATATTTGAACTCTCCACCCAGCTGGCTGCTTTCAGAGAGTCCTGAGGAATCCTTCGTGGCTCTTGGAGTCAGGAGGAGGGCATCAGATGGCGACTCCGAGCTTGATCCCTCTCCCCAGTTGGCTGCCGCTGGTTCTTCTAGGAATGAGCACGCAAGTGAGACTTCCTGCACTGAATCAAGAGTGGATGGCAGCAGGACAAAACTGACTCGTGTGCCACTCAAAAATATTCCTTTGGCAGAGAAGGAGGTGCCATGTTAGGAAGCAGCCATAGAGCCCAGGAGACTACAGGATACAGTATGTGTTGCAAAGTACTTGGACAGAGGAGGTTGAAATCCATGCTCCACTTTGGCATGCCTGGCCGTTATTAACCTTGCTAGCTTGGCCCTGTGAGAAGTGTCAGCTGCGTTCCAGAGCTGAGAGCAAGGCCGACAGCAGCATCCCCCTCACAGGTGCCTCTCTTCCCCCAGTGAAGGACATAACAGTACCAGCTCCCCAGCCCTGCTCTGCTCTGGCTGGCCTTACAGCAGTGGGACAGGACCAGCTATCTCCTCTCTCACAGTGAAGTATGTGAATTATGTTGGTATGTTTGTTCTACTGGAAGACAATAAGAATTGAAAAAAAAACATGAGTATGAGCACTGTTGGAAGAAGGAAGTGTTGTATTTCATTGTTAACATTTGTGTACAAGAGGAATGTAACAGGTGCATTTTCGGGTGCTTAAACACTTTGTTGAAGTCATACCTTTTTTCTGAGATTTCTTCACTTTCTCATGTGGCTTGAGACAAACGGTACGGCTTTTAGTTCAGATATAAACACAAACTGTGTATACACCCATGATGGTTTTGCTATTCTTATTTTGGACTGTGGCCTTACAAGAATTTCTTAGAATTTCACTTGACTTTCCTTTGACTTTGACTTCCTCTGTTTGAAAGATATATCAATAACTTTGACTCAACTCTGACCTAACCTTTTCTTAGCTTATGTGGTAACACTTTTGCTTTACCTTGTCCCAAATGTCTCATAGGCATTTAATAACTTCTGAGAGCTCAGCCATGCCACTTGTATCAGGAGTTTGACAAAGATAGTTTTTGCTTTTGAGTTTGAACACTTACAGCACATTACAGAAGAGCAGTAAGTCCAGACTAACCTGTCCTGTACCATCCCAGAGCTTTGCATCATAGGCCTTAACAGTGTCCGCTTTGAGAGTCAGTTGAAGCTGCAGGGCCTCAGTCTCATTTCCATAAGTACTCGGGTTACGGGGTGAGAAAAGGGCCCTGGTACAAGCTGCCGGGCCTCAGTCTCATTTCCATAAGTACTCGGGTTACGGGGTGAGAAAAGGGCCTTGGTACAAGCTGCAGGGCCTCAGTCTCATTTCCATAAGTACTCGGGTTACGGGGTGAGAAAAGGGCCCTGGTACAACCTGCAGGGCCTCAGTGCCATTTCCATAAGTACTCGGGTTACAGGGTGAGAGAAGGCCCTGGTACAGGCTGCAGGGCCTCAGTCTCATTTCCATAAGTACTCGGGTTACGGGGTGAGAAAAGGGCCCTGGTACAAGCTGCAGGGCCTCAGTCTCATTTCCATAAGTACTCGGGTTACGGGGTGAGAGAAGGCCCTGGTACAGGCTGCAGGGCCTCAGTCTCATTTCCATAAGTACTCTGGTTACGGGGTGAGAGAAGGCCCTGGTACAGGCTGCAGGGCCTCAGTCTCATTTCCATAAGTACTCGGGTTACGGGGTGAGAAAAGGGCCCTGGTACAAGCTGCAGCACAGCCCGTGTCTACTCCTGCTCTGGCATGCACCGAACGTGCCAGTTCCCATGACTCGTTCACGCTGCCACTTTTGCTTACCCCCCCCCTTACTTTCCCCCCCTACAGATGTCAGTTGCAGTGAAAAGCTGCATTCATACAGGAATTTATGTAAAGCGTATTTAATGTGTCAATGTGACAATTGTCATAAAGCAGTAACATAGGCCTACAAACAGAACATTTTATATTCATGTCATTTTTCCCCATTTCCCTTTTTAATTATTTATTCACTGGAATTGCTTTTGTTTCCACAAAAGGTCAGGGCCCATATCCAAAACATTGCTGCGTTAAGACGGCATTTGCATTGGAATTTACCACTACATTATTTTCCAATGGCTGTTTGTGTTGTCAGGTGACAAATGCCTTGGTCATTTGAATATTATGAAATTGCCGGCGGTTAAGAACGACAAGCCGGAGCATCACCCTGGAACAGACGCATTAAATGTCAAACTTGTCTGACTTGGTCAGAAGTTCAGCCATTCCACATTCCTGACTAAGGGATAAAGCTGCTCTAATCCCTTTTACCAGGTAGCCAGAGTTGGCAGCGGAGCCTGGAATTCCAGCAGCATTCCGATTTAGGGAAGTTGCTAGGGTCTGGATGGACAATTCGCACAACAAAGGAGGACTCTCATTCAAAGAAAATAGGGTTTAAGTTCTGTGAGAAAGTCAGCCGCCACCGAGATGGGTGTCATGTGGAATGTGACATATTTAGAGAGCTTTTGATTCGGCGGCTGCTCTAAAAAGGGCTGAGGTGATTGGACATCCACGAGCCCCGGCGGCTGACACACAGTGGGACCAGGAGGAGGGAGGCCGGTCTTGATCTCATGACAAGTCTGGCTGCAGGGTGACAGTCCAGGGCAGATTGCAGCAGGCTTACCTGTCAAAGCCAATCCAATGAGCTGCAGTATAGCCCCAAGGGATGTTGTCTGGGATCAACACAACAGTAGAGACTTCAGAGGGCACAGTCTGGCCTTTTATCTGGCTAGAGAATGCTGTATGGTGCTGCTAAAGACCACAGGCTCCATAGCGATACAGGGGCATTACTGACCTCTCCTACTAAGTCCTCACAGCCCGGTGGAGTTGGTTTGAAAAGCATGTAGGGGACTGGGAGATATACACTGGCCTCTCTTTGTCCTGTCTGAGTAGCATTGACTCTGAACTAGACTCCACGCAACCTGAACAAAAGACATTCATCCACAGTGCTGTACACACCATCATGCATTCTTTCTGAGTTCAATGAAAAGTCCGTCAAAAAAGAATGGGTCTATTTCACTGGGTTCCGAATCCTTACGTTTACGGGGGAGATCTAATTAACATCATGTCTGCTTACTGCTGGCCAGAAGTGACATTTTTTGAATTGAGATTACAAGTAAAGTTTGTGTTACAGTCTAAGTATAGTACAACCATGGATTTTTTTTTTGTCAGAATGGTCCCCATCTCTCTGCTTGAATGATGTGAAAAAGTTCTTATTTGCCCTGTATGTGTGGCCCAGTCAATATGACGAAGTGCTTTCACACGGTCATATATATATATATATATATATATATATATATATATATATATATATATATATATATATATATATATATATATATATATATTATTTCCATATCAAACGGGAGGGTATATATTCCCAAATCTGAATCTCAAACCATGATTTTAAGACCCATTACCTTATGATGTATCACTCTCTGTATAAAACGTTGAATTATCGCAAGCAAATCTATCCTGATTCCCACCTTTCTTAAAGAATGTGAAGAATATGCTACATTGTAGTAATTCATCATCAATATCTTTTTAGGCTTTCAAGATCTCCTATCTGAAACAACTGTGAGGAACTGCGACGGTGTAACATGGATATTCCTGTGAACATCGGATACTCTGTGATCTGCATCAGACGGACACAGGAAGGCCAGTTAACTTGAGTTTGCTATTCACCTCCTATGTGTGTGTCCATGAGGGTTGTGTTTCTGACCTATATTGTCACAGCAAAATAACCCTGCAGCAACAGTAGTTGAACCATGATGTCCATGATGTTGCTTGAGCAGTGGTTAGGCTATTAGCTGGTCAAAAGTCTTCAAAAAGTGTAATACTGTGAATATAACTGAGTTAGAGTGGGGTTTTCAGGGAATCTATGTAAATCACAAAGCTCATCTCAGTAGGAGGAGCCTAGTATGCTGATATTAGATGACACATTCTCAGTAGGAGGAGCCTAGTATGCTGATATTAGATGACACATTCTCAGTAGGGGGAGCATAGTATGCTGATATTTGTTGCTTTCCGCAGTCATTTTCACTAAACAGTTCAAAATAGTATGTTTTTTGATTAGTACACAGTGTGCAGTTTAAGTAAGTAGTAGGCAAGACAGATTTTGGACACGGCCTAGGGCTCTGGCCTGGGGGTCTGTTTTTTTTGAGATGGTGATAAGGGCATGTCAGTCTCAGTCAAGCTTCTGGAATCAGTCAAACACGTTAGTAATGTAGAACTTCCTGATATATTATATTATTTGTCTCTTATTGTTTGTTCTGCCTTTGGCTCCTCGACACCCTTGGGGCAATCTGTATGTCTGGAACTATTCTGTGATGTGGATGCAGTTCTGGCTGGGTGGTGCCGCCGCTGTCAGTGGTGTTGTGCGTGTTCATGAAGAGCCACACATACAGACAAGATTCACCAGGCAGAGCATGACCCTCTGTCATTCTCCCTGAGCTCCAGACACTACAAAGCCTCCCTGTTTCTTTGTGTGGTGTTTGTGAAGAGCCCTGTTTATAGACGCAGCACATAAATCAGCCATGTATTAAGGCCAGTGTTGAAAGGATACACATATGTGAAAGATGCTCTGTGTTGTAATGGCAGTACATTGAAAAAAACACCAACACAAGCTTGCATGCACACACACACACACACACACACACACACACACACACACACACACACACACACACACACACACACACACACACACACACACACACACACACACACACACACACACACACACACACACACACACACACACACACACACACACACACACACACACACACACACACACACACACACGAACTAACCTTGTGGGGATACACAATTCAGTCCCATTCCACATCCTATTTTCCCTAACCCCTAAACTTAAACCTAACCCATACCCTTACCCTAACCTTAACCCAATAACCTAACTTTAACCTTAACCCTGAAACTAACCCAAATTCTAACACTAGTTCTAATCTTAACCCCAAACCCCCCAGGAATAGCATTTGACCTTGCCTTGTGGGGACCAACAAAATGTCCCCAGTTGGTCAAATTTTAGTTTGTTTACTATTTTTGTATAGTTAAACACGTCCACAATCTCACACATACACTGAGTGCACAAAACATTAGGAAAACCTGCCTTTCCATGACATAGACAAATCAGGTGAATCCAGGTGAAAGCTATGATCCCTTATTGATGCCACTTGTTAAATCCACTTCATTCAGTGTAGATGAAGGGGAGGTTAAAAAATGATTTTTAAGCCTTGAGACAATTGAGTCATGGATTGTGTATGTATGTGTGCCATTCAGAGGGTAAATGGGAAAGACAAAATATTTAAGTGCCTTTGAATGGGGTATGGTAGTAGGTGCCAGGAGCACCAGTTTGAGTGTCAAGAATTGCAACGCTGCTGGGTTTTTCACTCTGAATGGTGTGTATCAAGAATGGTCTACCGACCAAAAGACACCAAGCAAACTTGACACAATCCCTGGGCCAGCATCCCTGTGGAATGCTTTCGACACCTTGTAGAGCCCATACCCCGACGAATTGTGGCTGTTGTGATGGCAAAAGCGGTTGCCACTCAATATTAGGAAGGTGTTCCTAATGTTTTGTACACTCTGTGTACATAGACACATACGGACACACACACACACAAGAGAAGACTATATTTATTTGTTGCCAATAGTAACTACCACATTCTCCCACTGTTAAGAGGGAATTTATACACCTCATAAAGGTTGCTCGCTGCTTTATCCAGAATCCTCCTCAGTGGATTCTGACAGTGACAGTGGCTTTTCTATCTGTAAGGTGCTGTTTGACAAGAAGCCAGCCCTGGTCTTTTATCTCACTGTACCCATATTTTACACAGAATAGGACTACGTCTCGCATTTCTGTTCGACCTGTCACCCCCAAAGGAGAGACAGTGTCCCATGACTGACAGCTAGAACAGGGACAAGGGCACTGGAGCAACAGGAGTCATCGTGCCCCGATGTCACTGAGGAAGAATCTACTTTCCCCTTCACATGATCACCCAGCTGTGTCCGACTCGTCCGACGTGTCACCCACTGTACCCTCCTACACTGGGGCTACTCTCCCCTGGTTCCCACACTGCCATGTTAACACTGCCCAGAGGAAAGGTGCCCATTCCCAGGCTTCCTAACCAGCTCACCGTTTCACCGCCTGGAAATCCCCCACCGCACAAAGAGACAAGTATAATACTGCACCACTGCAGGCGGGGGAGGTATTCAGGAGGTATTCACAGGACAATATTGATACGGGAGGCATTTTTGTCTGCGAATCCTTTGGGGAATGCACCCAAATGTTTTGCGGTTGTATGGCCCTGCATTATATCCAAGTGCAGCAGGTAGCTAACTGTGATACTTGTTATTGATTCGAGAGAAGCCTACACTTACACAGATGCTCTTTTTTTGTTGTTTTTCATCTTGAGCTTCATGAATGGCTTTTCCAGGCCGTTTTAATCTTTGGGAACTTGTAAGAAGCTCTGTCAGCAGATGTTAATATGTGTTTTCAGCCTCAATGTCAAAATCGGTGCTATTTGAATATGGTCTGCAGGTACTGTTCTTCAGTATAGGGAAATGGGGATATATAGTCAGTTGCACAACTGAATGCATTCAACTGAAATGTGACTTCTGCATGTAACCCAACCCCTCTGAATCAGAGAGGTGCGGAGGGCTGCCTTATTCCACATCCACGTCTTCGGCGCCCGGGGAACAGTGGGTTAACTGCCTTGCTCAGGGGCAGAACGACAGATCTTTACCTTGTCAGCTCAGGGATTCGATCCAGCAACCTTTCGGTTACTGGCTATAGGCCAAGTAGTCTGTGTAACCTGACTGTTTCTGTATTCAACAATGCTACATCATTGCCTTGCCACCGGTGGGATCATGCAGCCTTTTTATTGAAGGGCATTGATGGCCAAATTCAGAATCTTTGCAAGTAACTTGTATATCTTTTACCCTAAAAGTTGATCAAATTCGAGGGGCAAGTAAATGGGCATAATGATGCCTCTGCTTGCCACAGTCACCTTTCACCTTTCTCATGACATTATCCCTTCTGAGGGATGAAAGTAGACCTACTGTACATAATGACCTACTGTATTTGTATTTATTATGGATCCCCATTAGCTGATGCCAAAGCAGCAGCTACTCTTCCTGGGGTCCGGCAAAATGAAGGCAATTTATACCATTTTAAAAACATTACAATACATTCAGACTGTGCCTTCAGGCCCCTACTCCACCACTACCACATATATACAGTACAAAATCCATGTGTACGTGTGTGTATAGTGCGTATGCTATTGCATGTGTGTGTGTATGCGCCAATGTTTGTGCTTCTTCACAGTCCCCGCTGTTCTATAAGAAGTTTTTTTAATCTGTTTTTTAAAATCTAATTTTACTGCTTGCGTCAGTTACTTGATGTGGAATAGAGTTCTATGTAGTTATGGCTCTATTTAGTACTGTGCGCCTCCCATAGACTGTTCTGGACTTGGGGACTATGAAGAGACCTCTCGTATGTCTTGTGGGGAATGCATGGGTGTCCTAGCTGTGTGCCAGTAGTTTAGACAAACAGCTCGGTGCGTTCAACATGTTAATTCCTCTCATAAATAAAAGTAGTGATGAAGTCAATCTCTCCTCCATTTTCAGCCAGGAGAGATTGACATGCATATTATTAATGTTAGATATACTTGGATGTGTAGTGTCCGCATTTGTTACTGGCATGTTATGCCTAAGTTTGCTAATCTTGCCAAAAATAATGAATGTTGTTGGAAATATCAGTTGGTTTTGTGATGAATGAGCCATCTGTTTCAATGAATGATGGAGCTGAGTTGGCCTTTTTTCCCAGGATTTCATCGAAGGTGCTGCATAGCTTTTTACTATCATTCCTTATTTGATTTATCTTGGTTTCATAGTGTAGTTTCTTCTTCTTTTTAATTCAGTTTAGTCACATGATTTCTCAATTTGCAATAAGTTTGCCAATCAGTTGTGCAACCAGACTTATTTGCCATTCCTTTTGCCTCATCCCTCACAACCATATCATGTTTCAATTCCTCATCAATCCACGGGGATTTAACAGTTTTTGCAGTCATTTTCTTAATGGGTGCATGTTTATTAGTAACTGGAATAAACAATTTCATAACAGTTTGAAGTGCAGTGTCGTCTGTTTGCTCCTCATTCCACACCACGAACCAACAGATGTTCTTTACATCAACAACATAGGAATCACTACAAAACTTCTTGTATGACCTCTTATACACTATATTAGGCCCAGGCTTTCGAACTTTGTTTTTCCTAGATATGGCTACTATATTGTGATCACTACATCCGATGGATCTGGATACTGCTTTCAAGCACATTTCTGCAGCATTAGTAAAGATGTGATCAATACATGTGTATGATTTCATTCCTGTGCTGTTTGTAACTACCCTGGTAGGTCGACTGATAACCTGAACCAGGTTGCAGGCACTGGTTACAGTTTGAAGCTTTTTCTTGACTGGGCAACTTGATGAAAGCCAGTCAATATTTAAATTACCCAGAAAATATACCTCTCTGTTGATATCACATACATTATCAAGCATTTCACACGTGTTATCCAGATATTGACTGTTAGCAATTGGCGGTCTATAGCAGCTTCCCACAATAATAGGCTTTAGGGTGAGGCAGATACACCTGTAGCCATATTACTTCAACAGTATTTAACGTGATCTCTTCTCTAAGCTTTACAGGAATCTGGTTCTGACTACAAACAGCAACACCTCCACCATTGGCATTTCTGTCTTTTCTGTAAATGTTATAACCTTGTATTGCTACCACTGTATCATCAAATGTATTATCTAAATGAGTTTCAGAGATAGTCAGAATATGATTGTCATCTGTTACTAGCAAGTTATTCATTTCATGAACCTTGTTTCTTAAGCTACACATATCAACATAATGTTAATGACCTACTGTACATTCATTTAGCATAGGCCTACTGTAATACAGTGGTGTGTATTCATGGACGCCAAAAGGAAGCCAGTCTTCCCCCCCAAAAATGTACCAAGAAAAAAATAAACAAACATAATTGTCCTTCAGTTCGCAAGAGGCTGAATGTATCTCACAGGAGAAAGCATCCGAGCGAAGCAGCGCCCCTCTGTCTCTCTTCGTGTAAACCATCTATCTGATGCTGCCTGGTCCAAACGAGTATGACATTGTTGCCGGCCGTAGCATTGTGAAGGATCCTGGCGCATTCCAAAAATAGTGTCAAGTGAAGCCAGCTTGTAGTGCCCCTGGCCTGAGAAGTTCAATATGTAGCAAGATGCAGAAGGCTAATGTTAACTAGCTAACGTGGCCCATGAATGGAAGTTAGGCTAGCGAGCAAGCATTTTAGCCAGGTAACCTAGGACAACACAAGATTAAATAGTGCACTGTATGACAGTGAGAGTGATAGACCGTTTCGTCAACATGAAAGAGAGGAGAATGCATTGGCGTTTCTTGACAAGTAGGGTGAGTCAACATGTTTGTTCTACTTGAACACGCGCACACACACACACACGCACACATAAATCAGAACCATGCACAGCCACATCATATTTAACTTACGATGATTGGACTAAATGGTTTTTGGTATCTTTTAGATGTCAACGAATTAGACAGAGGTGATTTGATGAAGTTGAAATGGTGCTAGAATAGTGGAGGCAGCTCATGTTTTCTTTGTGACTTGTGGTAACTCCCCGTGGTTCTAAATCAATAGTTGTTTAGTCGACCGAAAATGTCGGTAACATTAACTTGCTTGGCCATACTGTAGGTCATGTAACTGTCTGTTACATGCAATATGCTTCGTGGACTTCAGTAGACAGAGGTTGCTCTCCGGGTTTGCGATAAAACAAAGGTGTGGTTGAATGTATTCTGCCACCGTGTCTTCTTATTGTCTCGTCCTTTAGGCCTTTATATCACGCTGTCACGGCATATGAACTAACAGGTTATAGAGCAAACAACGCAATTGTCACAACACGTAGGCTGATTTTACCCACATACAGCTACTGCTGTGATACTAAACGGGTTCTAAACAGATGTAAAACTATGCAATTTCCTGAGAGTTCATTCCCAGCAGACATGGAGACTAAGCACTAGGCAGGCCAGACCAGGCGTGTGCTGCTGTATCCCGGTGGTCCTCCAGGGACAGGGATTCCCAGTCACTGAAGTAGTAGTCGGAGCCACAGTCAGTGTGTGTGTGTGTGTGTGTGTGTGTGTGTGTGTGTGTGTGTGTGTGTGTGTGTGTGTGTGTGTGTGTGTGTGTGTGTGTGTGTGTGTGTGTGTGTGTGTGTGTGTGTGTGTGTGTGTGTGTGTGTGTGTGTGTGTGTGTGTGTGTGTGTGTGTGTGTAGCATAATGAGGCTCTCTGTAGGACGTGGTTTGAATGCACTTCAGACAACGGGGACAGGGCTGTACGTACAGCTCCATATGTATTGGCTCGCCTCTCCTCACCACATCATATTTCCAGCCCCATGAATGAGGCCCTCAAGCAGGAACTGAGTGTCACACAGAGCCAAACAGCTCTTACAAACATTGTCTATACAATAGTAGACAAAATAGGTTTCTTTTTGTATTTCCACGAAACGATCTTGTGGAGGACAGGTCCTGGCTTTAGGTTGCGGCAGGAGAGGGGCTGTTTTTCTGAGAATCCTTCCGAGAGATGCCACACTGCTCCCCTTTATGTGGTTTTCTGAGCTTTTTATATATTGTTTGCACAATTTTTGCAACAGAAAAGGCCTCCCTCCCTTGGCTGCGTTTTTATATGCCACTGTTTCATCATATTTTGAATGGGAATCAGCGAACGATTGTGAAGGTTTGAAAACAGACGGCTTATGTCCAACCTTAGATATACATTCAGGATTTGCTTTGTTAGGACCATAACTGCATGATGGGAGTGGACGAGAGTGATGTTGACCAATGAAAGGCTTCCAATTAGTTACTTCTAAATAGGGTTGAAAAGGTCAATTGTCCACTCAGAACACTTCAGCTGACTGGCGCTGGGACGGCGATCATACAGACCATGTCAGAAAATGTCTAATACAACGGAGTGCTTATAATAAGAGCTCCATACAGAACAGTAATTGGGGGAAATGTGGGCTGTTCTATGATTGCAATAAACCTTTGGCTGTGAGCCAATGGACGCAAATAGGACTATTGAGTAAAAAAAAAAAAAAAACACTGTTTCTTTATACGATAACATTTCCAGACATTGCAATTAGGCTACTATAGCCCGACTAAATACAGAAATAGGTCAGATATGTGAACTCGATAGTTGTTTTTCCTGTTTTCTTTTCCCCAGTCAACATGAAGGTAATTATTTGATATTGAATTCATGTGCATAGAATTAGTATTTCTTAGAACGTTTTCCTGAAATGAACAGCTCCCATAACTCAATTATTCAATGGATTAAAGAGCAAGGAGATATAAAGGTTATCATGTTAATGATTTATGTGTGGCGGAGTTCCTCTGGTTGATAAACATTTGGCAATATAAAAATATCAATAGCAAAATTGTTATCTAAATGTCAAAGCGCCAGTAGAAATGTATTTTCAAAGTCATTTTGGCCCTTACCATTTGTAGTAGCCGACATTTGTTGCAGTCATGTCACATTTCATAAAGCGCAAACAATATCTAGGCTATATTTTCTGGTGTTTTGTGATGATTTGAATACATTCACTTAATGTCAGTTTAGTTTCTCTAAGTCAGCTTTCAATGTCTCCTCAACGGACTTACATTTACATTTACATTTAAGTCATTTAGCAGACGCTCTTATCCAGAGCGACTTACAAATTGGACTTGTAGGGCATATGCAAATGTACATTTTTTTCTGTCTTTTTGAATATAGCTTCTACTTCCTTTTCACTTTGTTTATGCACCTCAGGCCAAAAGTTTAGGGGAATTCTGAAAACTAAGCCTATTTAAAGATTTGTATTTGTGCGGGTGTTGGGGTGTTTTCATCGGCATGTGTATTCATTGTTGTTTTGCGATCATGCCACATAGACGCCTGCCCATGTCGTCTAATTCTGTCAGACCCTACTAATCTTATATCGTCTGTTGGCCAGCTGTGTGAATTGACAGAGCAAAACAAAGTCAGTTTGTCCATCTGCCTGTCCCTCAGATACAGCTTTCACGTGCACCCGGACACACAGACTGGGCAGGCGAACAGAGAACTGCTGTGCCCGTCTGTGACTCTCAGTTCTCTCAGTTCATCTCTCCCTCTCTCTCTCTCTCTCTCTCTCTCTCTCTCTCTCTCTCTCTCTCTCTCTCTCTCTCTCTCTCTCTCTCTCTCTCTGAGGTCTGCTGGGTGATGCAAATGCAGCTCTGGTAGCTGTGATCAGATAGTCACAGATAGTTGTCTTTGTCACAATTAGGCCCAGAGCTCAACATCCCCACTGAGCAGCCCGCCTCGCCTGCAGGTGCCTGGAGAAGATCTTCAACTGAGCATTCCTTGTCCACTCGGTCAAAGGCAGATGCGGAGGTTCCCCATATGGAGATATAAATCCACTGGAATCAGCTATTGATACCAGGCAATAAATATTGCAACCCCAGGATACAGGCAGGAAGCCTCAGTGAAGGAAGGTACTATTTTGGGTGAACAGTCCCATTGTCCATGGCGTAGGGACGGGAGGCTGGGGGCGGGAGGGAGTGATGTTCTGGGGAGGCAGCATGTCTCCTCTGCCCTACCACCCCCTCCAGTGTTCCACATTCAGATGGTCCCTCTGTCCCCTCTTTTGTGACTACCTCATGGCAGTCACACTCTGAGACATGTGCCCAAAAGAGGAGGGGGTGTTATATAACTCGCCTTCAGTGACTGCTGGAGAGAGCTTCCCCCTCTTAAAGATGCAGTGTGGCTTGGCACAACCAAACGTGAAGATCAAAAGGCCAATCAATACAAGAGAGGAAGCGCTGATGTCAGGTATTCAAAGCTTGGCCCTTTGTTTGTTTGCCTTGTCACAATCATTATTTCCACACAACAATACCTACTGCCAAGAGAGGGAAGGGAGGGGGAGTTACTAGAGAGAAGGTTAGGCCTTTTTATCGACCCAGAAGAAAATATACAGATTCATGTCATAGAAAAGACTGAAAGGGAGAGCTCAGAAAATTGTGTTCTCTAACACATGGTTCATGCTGTTCTTAGAAGCGCTACCCTTAAACCGAGCAATCCTGTATCCAATATTCTACTATCTCTTTCACCATTTAATGTTTATATTTTACATGCCTAAGGCAGACTTGTGACCTCACTAACACCACAAGGCCTCACACAACAACTGTGAGGGGGAATTCATGTCCAGGTATGTTACGGGAAATGTGTGCTCTCATATTTTAGTTTTACTGGTACTGTCTCTCTCATGTTCGTATCCTCTCAACTGCAAAGGCCCCCCACTAGGTTCTCTAAATCCTCTAGAGACGACAAGAATAATAAGCGGAGGTAGTTTTGAGACATGGCTTAGCAAAGTATTTACTTCTTTGCACAGACAACACGACAACAAGTATAGAGCTGTCCTCGTGCGGTGTGTCCGCCAAAGCACCACAAAAAAAACAAGCTTTTGAGGTAGTTCATGTGCTGTCTGGGTGTATAATAAAGGCCTCACACACAGCATGGGCCTCAGCACAGAGCACAGCACAGCCACCCCGACTCACATGCACACCCACGCGTTCCTGTCTCACCGATCGTTCTAGCCCAGCCATAGCGCAAGCACTTCCTCCTCTCCCCTCTCGTGTCTGTGATTGTGCTGTTCAGTCTGTAGCAACTGGCTGAGGCAAGGGCATTACGTTACACTCACAATGGAAAGCCAATATCCAGCTAACATACATGGCTAGAGAGTATCAGAGGCAGACTTGTATCACTGAAATGTGCTGTCGTCAGTTGTTGCTGAATTGTAATCTGTTGTGTTACCATCATATGACTTATGGATTAACTCAGGATACAGCCACTATGTACCATGTAAGAGCTGTACCTATGTCAACCAATGACTGAAAATTGACCAACATACAGTAGAAACAATGCAGTGATCCTACTGAGTGATAAAGAGGTGCTGCAGGGCGGAGGTGGCTTGTTTACACGTTTGGACAAGGACAAGGGGCAGGAATGGCTAAGTCTTCCTGAGGGAAATGCAAACAGTCGTTTGACATTTCGGAGACAAATGTGTTGTCGGTGAGGGAGTATTCCAGCCGACGAGGTGCGGGACTGGGCAGAGTCGCCAGCCGAAGGAGAGCAGCGGCATGTGGTTGGATGGTATCTTTGGGAAAGTTCAGCTCTGCTCACAGTATCTGGATCTCAGCTGGGTACAAATACCACAGGGAAATGAGAGGAAGGCCGCTGGAGTGGAGAGGGCCGAGCGCTGGAATGTTTCACTTCAAATGGAAAATGTTCGCAGCTGTTAGCCTCTTTCTGTTGGGAGCTTGCTAATTTCTCTTCTTTTCTCTGAACCCAAGTGCTTCTCTTTCATTCACTCTAATGTGGACTGATACCCTGTGAATGAATCCCCCTTGGTCCTGCTTCCGACGAGGACTGTCGTCAGCTTGCGTCAGCCCTAAACTAATCCGTAGTGTCATACAGGAAGCTTCCGTCTGGCCCCACAAGAACAACAACAATGTCCCAACGTCAACAATCCCAAAAAACTCCAGACCTTCAGATCATCCACCCATCTCGTCTGAAGTCTGATTGCCCTGGTTTGGCCAAAGTTCAAATAAACCTCCAGAGCATACGGCTACCGACACAGGTTGCAAATGAGCACTCTCTAATGAGCCTGTGGGTTGGAAGGGTTCTGAGTGAGTAAGAGAGTCCCACTCTAGTGACTCTACGTCTGTGTCCAGATTGCATCGAAACCTCAGCCATCTGCAGATCACACAGCCAGTCACCCAGTGCCAGTGGCAGGTTTCCCTCTGGGCCTCTGACCAGCCTGAGCCTTAGCTCCGTTTTGAACTCCCAATTAATGGGCAGGCCCAACTGTGCATGTTATCCAGCCCACATCTCTCTCCAGTCTTGGACTGGCTGAGTTCTCCCGAGGACTTCTCAAAGAACTTATTCAGCATCACCAGATTGTAGTCAGAGCTCTGAAAAATTCACTGCGCTGGCTAAATGGACCAAAATATGCTGAACCAAAATATAAACGCAACAATTTCTAAGATTTTAGTGAGTTACAGTTCATATGGGGAAATCAGTCAATTGAAATAAATGAATTAGTCATTGATCTATGGATTTCACATGACTAGGAATACAGATATGCATCTGTTAGTCACAGATACCTTCAAAGAAATGAGCCTCAGGTACTCGTTACTGTAACGATCGTCGTTGGAATGAGACCAAAGCGCAGCGTGGAAATTGTTCATATTTAATGTTCACAAAAAAAACACTCAAACAAAATGACAAACGGAGAAAAACGAAAGTGCACAGTTCTGTCAGGGAAACAACCTAAACAGAAAGCAATAACCCACAAAACACAGGTGGGAAAAGGCTACCTAAGTATGATTTTCAATCAGAGACAACAAACGACACCTGCCTCTGATTGAGAACCATACTAGGCCATACACGTAGAAAATATAACCTAGAAAAAATAACATAGACAACCCACCCCAACGCACGCCCTGACCAACCTAACACAAAGACATAAAAGGAAACTAAGGTCAGAACGTGACAGTTACGGTATTTCTGTGCATTCAAATTGCCATTGCTAAAATACAATTGTGTCCATTGTCCGTAGGTTATGTCTTCCCATACCATAACCCAACCTCCGCCACCATGGGGCACTCTGTTCACAATGTTGACATCAACAAACTGCTCGCCCCCATGACGCTATACACGTGATCTGCTGTTGTGAGGCTGGTTGGTCATATTGCCAAATTCTCTAAAATTATGTTGGAGGCGGCTTATGGTAGGGAAATGAACATTCAATTCTCTGGCAAAAGCTCTGGTGGACATTCCCGCAGTCAGCATGCCAATTACACACTCCCTCAAAACTTTAGACATCTGTGGCAATGTGTTGTGTGACAAAACTGCACATTTTAGAGTGGACTTTTATTGTCACCAGCCCAAGGTACACCTGTGTATTGGTCATGTTGTTTAATCAGCTTCTTGATATGCCACACCTGTCAGGTGGATGGATGATCTTGGCAAAAGAGAAATGCTCAATAACAGGGATGCAAACAAATTTGTGTACAAAATCTGCAAATGGAAAATGTCTGCCATCTTTTATTTCAGCTCATGAAACACTTTACATGCGTTTATATTTTTGTTCCGTGTAGATATATATGCCATTTAGCAGACGCTTTTATCCAAAGCGACTTACAGTCATGTGTGCATACATTCTACGTATGGGTGGTCCCGGGAATCGAACCCACTACCCTGGCGTTACAAGCGCCATGCTCTACCAACTGAGCTACTGAGCCAACTGCCTCCGACCAGTAGACCTATGGTCTCATGAGTGTCCTCAATTTCCCCCTGTGGTTAGGCCAAGTACCCCCAGGGGTCCCAGTACCCTTGGTCGGGCACCACTGCTGTAGAACTGTCTCATTTCACAGCTGTTTTGTTGTGGTTATCTGCTGTGTTTTGTCTTGCTGTTTTGATGGTGGCCATGAAAGGACATCCCAATGCTGTTTATTTTTACATGTGCTTTTCATTGTTTATTGTCTCCAGCAGGGATGGGCAACTTTAATGGGCGTGGGGTCCACAAATATCAAGTTTCAGAGTAAATTTAGTGTAATTCTACTAATTTTGCCATGGGGCGGAGAAGAAAATGTTGCTGTTTTTAAAGTTAGTTTGCTGCAATTCTACACATTTTGCCATAGGGTAGAGAGAAATGTTTGCAGTTTTTAATATATTTGAGTGAGACTGACTAACAAAATCAATGTGGGCCCCCCGGGCTCTAATTCGATGTTTAGGTAGCTGGTCGCTAGACAAACTTACCAATCTGAAAAAATGTAGCTGACATGGGCTAACTGAGTGACTTTCAGTGACTGATATAACAAGAGAAAAACTAATGCACAAACAAATTCCTAATTTGCACCAACAGTAAGTTGAGACCTGAGTGACTATCAGTGAAGATATATACTTTCTTCTTTTTTCTGGAGGGGGGGCTTGATCCGGCCGCCAGTTGCCCATCCCTGGTCTATAGTGTGTGTCTAGTCATGGTCACTAATTCAATAGAACAATGCAAGGGCTGAATTAACTCGTCATCACTCCAGATTGGTCTGAACCAGGAGAGAACCCCCCCCCCCCCACTATGGTATCATGTCAGGATTGCTCTCTTTCTGTTCCTCCTGTATGTGTGCACGTGCGTGTGTGCGTGTTCGTGCACGAGTGTCTGTCCCCTGTGAAAAGTGGGTTGTTACTAAACTACTTCCCTGTCTTTTCGTTGCTCCTGATGATGGCATCCTCTTGGAATTCGCTGCTTGTACTGGTGTGCACAAAGGAGAGAGAGAGAGAGAACCTACCACAGCCGGGGACTCTGTGGATCTCTCTGTTCTGCCGCTGCTAACCAGGACCATTTGGTGTCTTGTTTCTGCATTCTCCTTCTTTACCCCTTTTTCTTTCCCAGCTTTCACTCTTTTTTAAAATTCACTCCCCTTCCTGTCTGGGTTATGGCCATTTTACATGATGTTTGAAATCAGCTCTCTGTGGGCTGGGGGGGTGGAGGTTGGCGGGACTATGGGGGAGCTGGTGTGTATGTGTTGCTGGGATGTGGGGGGGGGGGGGGGGTGTACAGGGTACTCTGGAGGCCTGTGAAGGGGATCGGCCTCCCTCCGCTTGCTTCGATTGATGGGGGAGGTGTTGCCGCTGCTCGCTCATCCATCACATACTTTATTTGGGTTCAGGAGAAAGGAAAAGTTGGGAAAAAAAGATCTTCCAAAAATATCAGAGTGGGGGTGTGCCCCCGGGCCGTACTCTGCTCTCACCCCCCCCCCCCCCTTTGAGCAAATGCAGGAAAATAAGTCTTACCCTCGTGACCTCTCGCCATTCAACAGTCCCAACACTAATAACAAAAGACAGATAAAGCTGGCCGGGCAGATTTAGTGCAGATTATAGAGCTGGTCCCTGATTTCCACAAGTCTCACCCGTCTCTAGGCTGTGTGAGCTGGGTGGACCGTCGTTTCCCTCCTTTGACTCCCGTGTGTGGGGCGTAAGCAGGGGCTGGGAGCTGGGACAGCAGCAGAGTGTGGGTGGTGGTCTTTATCTGTGGGCAAGGCTGACAGCAGAGCCAGATGAGTTGGTGCTCTGGGGCTGACACGGGGAACAATGCCTGCTATGCCAACCCTGCAGGCCTCACAGTGTCTGGACTGCAGGGACAGAGGCTGTGCCTGTCAGAGCTCAGATGTGCTGTGGACACTTGGCCTAGAATGAGCCAAGCTCACAAACCCCTCCGGAGACAGTGAATGTGTGATTTTTTGGGGGGCTAAACCTGCTATGATCAATTCATTGTCGCATGGCATTTCATCCTCCCGTCATTTCTATTGACACTTTGACAAGCAGCTTTTTACTGCAACACACCAACATAGAAGCTTGGTTAAACCGGACTTAGTACTGATGTGCTCAGGATAGCTTGTGAACGCGCAGGTGTAATGTCTTCTTTGACATTTTTAAAAGAGAGCTAAAAGTGGTTCACATTTAGGCCTGGACATCTTGTCCGTTGCATGTTATTACAAGCAAATACACAATGACTTTGGCTTATGCACTAGGCTCTGTCTCACTTGCTTGTAGGAAAGTTGCAGAAATCAAAAAGGAGGACTATCAAATAAAGAAGTCACTGTTTCCTATTATCCTGTTTTTCATGTGCGATGCAGTGAGGCAGCATGTGTAGACCGAGCCAAAATAATATGAGAAGAAAAACAAACAAAGGAAAATTATCTTCACATTTCGTACTGGGTAACCCATTATGTGATTATAGAAAACAACGCCGCTTCCTGACAAATGATTTAGTCTTATTGACTGGGATTGGAATTGCATTTTGACTGTTTAAGAAGGAATCCATGGAGAGGAGACAGACACTAAATCAATTTACTGTGTGTCCTTTCCCACCACAGTTTTAACTGCAAGGGAAAATGTGCTCTAAAGAACGTCCAAACAGAAACATCATCTATTTGTAAAGTGAAGACAGATTGAAAATGGCATACTTTTATGCAAATCACACAATTTTGCGATATAAAAGTTACAGGGTGACTTATACATGTATTTCAGGGGAAGCTTTTAGCCTGAATCTAATTTCTCATGGACAGATTCTGCATGTAAACGGAATAATCTGTCAGGACTGAATGGGATGCTTCAGCCCCATTGCCCCCATTTTGAGTTACAAATGACATTATTTCCCAATCGTTCTCGGGTTATGTCAGTTTGGTAATTGGGGACCAAAAACGTCTCCAAGCTCCCAGGCAAAAACACTGCCGCTCCAAATGCACTCCATTCATTAAAACCACTATTTAACCAGCACTCTCTGTTTCTGTGAGTATCTGGACCTACCATTGGGTTTTGAAGTATTGAAACCGAACCATTTTGATTTGAATGAAAAGTATTTGAATAAACATGGAAAAGGTGAATGTAAGAAGCGCACATCATTTCAAATAGGCCACATGTCATATTTAACAGCATATAAACACTCTAAATAGGTCAGGAGCCAGACAGGAAGCCTAAAATTAATTATTTAGGCTATATTATTTCAATTATTTCAAGGCTATAGCTTACAAAGAAATACATTGTGAAGCATTTGCGAGTGTGACACAATAGGCTGGTAGGGACATAAAGCACTCATCTTTTAAACAACATTTTGTTGTATTTAATCATTAGTCTATCAATTGCACATATAGGCTGTGACTTACTTGGAATTAAATACAAATTAAATGAAAATGACTTATTAGTTCCTTTTGAATTCATTTGAAGAATTTTAGGAAAGCTCCTTGAACGTGGGAATATGCCAGGCCTATTGGGCCAAAATCAATTATGGCCTATTCTATAGATAATAGAACACATTTTTTTTTAGTTTAGAAATACTTTTCTACAATGACACACTTAGTTATCTACCCTCCTCATTCCTTTCTTTTAGCATGTGCACGTAGTAAGTCCACCATAATACTTTCGGGGTATGGGTCTTTTCAGATTCCACAATGATTATTTAGTTGTGGACACTACATTGCCGCTTTCCCTCCTTGTCCCCTTGTACTCCTAGTTTATCAAAGACAATCCAGCCAAATCATCATGACACCCATTTAGCATGCTCATCAGAAAGGCCTTATTAATATTCAAAATGGTGATTTGGGCCAAGGAAAGAGCGAGAGGGAGAGAGAGAGAGATTAGAAAGATTGAAATAAAATGAGCAATATGAAAAACAACAAGAGAAATAGTAAGAGAGAGCGAGAGCAATAGCAAGAGAGAGTGATAGAGAGAAAATGATAGAAAGAGCGATGAGAGAGAGTAAATGGGATTACTCTGCTTGGCCTCCGAGGGGAAGAAGCAGTGGTTGAGGATTGTTGTGACAACAGCCGAGCGCCCTGCCATTGGGGAGAGGAATAGGGCTTATTTTAATATGCTGTATGGGAGGTAGCTAGCCGGGCAGATAACCTCAGGTGTTCTGGCAATGGGAAGGGGTTAGACATGGTCAGTGGGGCTGAGGTGCCCAACAGGCCTAAGCCATGGCTGGTGCTGCTGCGAGTCAAGGTAGAAAGGCCCGTGTACTGACAGACACCCCACAGCAGGAAACCTTGGCTACAACCTATCAATAAACACTCCAACTCAGCCACAGATTTTTTTAAATTAAATACATGCTCTTCGTGTCATCAGGTGTTCTGAGTTGCATATTTTGTTGCTTCTCTTGTTTACATTGTGATTTAGGTTCACAAGGGCATAAATGGAAGAGAACAATACTCCCTAATATTTCAGTATCGAACTTGTTATTGCATTTGGATGTTTTACGTCACGGAACCCCTTTGATAATATTCATGAATGATCCCCTTTCATTTGTCTGAGCCTCTTAAATGCTGACCACTGTTTTGCTACACATGTATTAGTTATTGTGAGAACATGACTCAAGCCATAGAGGGCAAAGAGTTTGTTTCAATGAGCAGCCTGTCTTGTTGACATCAATGTCAAAAGGTTCTAGGATCTGGTCCAAGCCGAGGCAAGTGGTCGCTTGGACTTTGAATGCTCCAGTTTCATAAGCTTCAATGTCTAAGATATGAGATTCTTACTGGAGATTACATGGGCTATCAAATCCTGTGGCCTCTCTATGAATTGTGGGTATTTTTTTTATTGACCATTCCAAAGCTTGTGCAGTGGGCTACATTGGTCCATCCCTAAGGGTCATTTGTTGGATCAATGGATACTACTCACTGGAATGTGTTCCATGATGCCATCGAGACAGAAGGTCTTCCAGAGTTTTCCCAGCCCAGACCTGACCTCACTGTGCACAAAGTCAGAATGGCCGCATTATTTTTGGATGGATACTAAAGAGTCTGTTGGTGCCTCTCTGTCCTACACTGGAGCTCCTTTTCTTTGAGTCCTTCTACAATTCTCCAGCTGCTCCTCTCTTCCCCAGCGCTGTTGCTCCATTCCACACCGTGCATGTCCCTCTGTCCTCACCCAAAAGGCCGTCTTGCCTGTGGATGGATGGCCGCTGAGCTGGTTTTGCTACAGTTCCATTGGTCTGTGTCAGCTGGCCTGACCTTCGTCTGTGTGGGATGTTGTCACTTTGAACATCCTCCCTTGAGTTATTGGACATGAAATGAATGAAGGTCAAGACAGAGCCACTCAGTTCTCACAAGAGAAGAAAAACTGTTAACTAGACTAATTGACAGGTCTTTCAAGGAACATTTTGCCGGTTTTTAACGTTTGTGTACAAGTGGTATTTGTGGTATTTGAGTACAGTACAAGCTATTCCGGTTCAGTTGGTCTCTGCTCAACTGTTGCTGTACAACAGCGGATGAAGTTGTTGAGGGCAAAACACTCAATTGTCAGAAGAGGGAGCATTCAAATGAGGATGTTATCCAAAACAACCCCAAGGGGTTAACGTGACAGAGACATCTGTGTTACAGGGTGATATCCCTCATTATCTGCATGTTGTAGCGTTCAGAAGCCATTTACAGGCATGGGTCTGTCCTTTGCCTATCCACAACATCAATCTGAGATGAGTCTCAAAAGGATGGTGCAGACACAGCCTTTCACCCAGTGGGTGAATAACAGTCCGTGTTGATGATGGAGACCACATCATGAGAGGATCCTGGGATGAGTCAGAGACGCAGTCAGTGAGGGGCTTGCCCCAAACCGGGGGCAGTGTCATCACTTCTCTGCCCTGGAGATGTACTGATTGGAAATGTTTTTTTTTTTTGTTTTTGTTAACTCATTTGATCCCCATTTTGCGACAGTCCTGATGATGCAATTTACTTTATGAAAACATTTGAATAAAACAAGCATTAGTTCCTATTTTAAAAGGACGATTACAGAATTGGGTTGCTGTTAAATAGTCTGATTTGTTTTGTCCTTCCAACTAAAAGTCCCAAATACGACATATTGTACATTTGTATTTTGAGAGAAATACATATTTTATCCGCGTTGGACCGAAGTCATGACGTGAAGAGAAGCGAGCAGGAGTGAATCAAATGGGAAAGACTCATCATCATACAGATTCCTCATATTGTAAAAACATTACACTCTGAATAAAGCCCACTTATCATCTGACCATTTCCTCTGATTTCTTTATTCTCTATCAGCTTTTTTACATTTTTCAAACATATACAGTTTAGTTTAGTTTATTTTATATTTTTACAGGGACAGTGCACATTAATCAACGTTTCAATAAAAGTGCCGGTTTTAGCCAGCCGGCTAATTTTCAACCGCAGTCCCTGGGCAGGTTATTAAAAACAATTACAATATAGACAATAGCAACATAGAACAAGCAAGACATAGCATACAGACAGAGCAACATAGGACAAGCAAGACATAGCATACAGACAGAGCAACATAGGACAAGCAAGACATAGCATACAGACAGAGCAACATAGGACAAGCAAGACATAGCATACAGACATAGCAACATAGGACAAGCAAGACATAGCATACAGACAGAGCAACATAGGACAAGCAAGACGTAGCATACAGACAGAGCAACATAGAACAAAAAGCAGCAAGATAAAATCCCTAAAAGCAACAAAGTGTTTCCAAACCTCACAAGCTACAGACAACAGACAACATGGAAAGCGGCAACACACAGCTAGGGACCATGTTCACAAATCTGATTGACCTTTAGCCATGTCTTCAAGCATTTTGTGAAAGTGTGATATGTGGTGCAGTTATGTGTGTCTGATGGCAGTGTATTCCAGACATGGGAAGCTCTCACAGAGAATGCAGATTTACTAAAGGTGCTTTTCCTTAGGGGAACTATACAGTCACCTCTCATGGCAGACCTTGTGGATCTGCTGCCATATGTCTGGGTTTTCTGTTTAACAAAAATATTGAGTGGAGGGGGAGCCAGGCCATTAAGGATCTTGAATATAAGACATGCGTCGGTGTATTGCACAAGATTTTCCCAACTCAAGAGCTCATGCTTTCTAAGGATGTGACAATGATGATGGCTATTGGGCTTTCTATCAAGCACTTTGAGAGCCTGTTTGTAGACAGACTGAATAGGTTTTAATGTTGTACAGCAAGCTTGGGCCCAACTAGTCAAGCAGTATGTTAAGTGGGGGAGTATCATAGAGTATCATACAGCGTCCAGGCTTCTAGCATATAGCCCCTTTTACAACCCTGCCGGCATACCCCTACTAGCTAACAATTAGCAGCCCTGAAACACATCAATTATTAGCAGTTCAGCACATTTCTCGTACTGTGACACCAAATCAAGATAAACCTTTACCGTCATAGTAGACATGGAACGTCTTTGACCAAACTCGCTAAAACTCTGTTGTTGCACTATGGTAGCAATAGCTAGCCACACATAAACCCGAGTGCTACTCCAAGGAGCAGTAAATCTAGATAATGGCTAACACAAACATTGGCTATCATGAAATACTGCAAGTTCTGCCAGCCAATAAAGATCAGGCAGTTCAGCAAAAATAACGATATACCTTGAAATAAACAATGACGTTAATCCGATTGGTATTTGACCATTGATTCCTGCAAAATGTGCAGTATTCTGTTGGAGTTGTTGTAGCTAGCCTGCGAGCTAGCTAGCGAGTTAGCTTATTCCATCTCCAAACACCATGTGGGCCAGTTCGTTTTTCAAGGCCCGGTGCACTTATATAGCTGGCTAGCTTCGTTTTTTAAATAATCTACTAGCAACATAACATGACAAAACTCTTTGGGAACTTTAGTACCTACTTACCCAATTCACATCCATAACCGAAGCCGCCTGCCGTGACTCTGTAATACCAGTGGGGTCAATGGACTTGGAGCCTACATTAACTGTGGCCACACAAACCTTTTTTCAAATCAAATCAAATTTATTTATATAGCCCTTCGTACATCAGCTGATATCTCAAAGTGCTGTACAGAAACCCAGCCTAAAACCCCAAACAGCAAACAATGCAGGTGTAAAAGCACGGTGGCTAGGAAAAACTCCCTAGAAAGGCCAAAACCTAGGAAGAAACCTAGAGAGGAACCGGGCTATGTGGGGTGGCCAGTCCTCTTCTGGCTGTGCCGGGTAGAGATTATAACAGAACATGACCAAGATGTTCAAATGTTCATAAATGACCAGCATGGTCAAATAATAATAAGGCAGAACAGTTGAAACTGGAGCAGCAGCACAGTCAGGTGGACTGGGGACAGCAAGGAGCCATCATGTCAGGTAGTCCTGGGGCACGGTCCTAGGGCTCAGGTCCTCCGAGAGAGAGAAAGAAAGAGAGAATTAGAGAGAGCATATGTGGGGTGGCCAGTCCTCTTCTGGCTGTGCCGGGTGGAGATTATAACAGAACGTGGCCAAGATGTTCAAATGTTCATAAATGACCAGCATGGTTGAATAATAGTAAGGCAGAACAGTTGAAACTGGAGCAGGAGCATGGCCAGGTGGACTGGGGACAGCAAGGAGTCCTCATGTCAGGTAGTCCTGGGACATGGTCCTAGGGCCCAGGCCAGTTGAAACTGGAGCAGCAGCATGGCCAGGTGGACTGGGGACAGCAAGGAGTCATCATGTCAGGTAGTCCTGGGGCATGGTTCTAGGGCTCAGGTCCTCCGAGAGAGAGAAAGAAAGAGAGAAGGAGAGAATTAGAGAACGCACACTTAGATTTACACAGGACACCGAATAGGACAGGAGAAGTACTCCAGATAAACAAACTGACCCTAGCCCCCGACACATAAACTACTGCAGCATAAATACTGGAGGCTGAGACAGGAGGGGTCAGGAGACACTGTGGCCCCATCCGAGGACACCCCCGGACAGGGCCAAACAGGAAGGATATAACCCCACCCACTTTGCCAAAGCACAGCCCCCACACCACTAGAGGGAAATCTTCAACCACCAACTTACCATCCTGAGACAAGGCCGAGTATAGCCCACAAAGATCTCCGACACGGTACAACCCAAGGGGGGGGACCCAGACAGGCCGACCACAACAGTGAATCAACCCCCCAGGTGACGCATCCCCCCCAGGGACGGCACGAGAGAGCCCCAGCAAGCCAGTGACTCAGCCCCTGTAACAGGGTTAGAGGCAGAGAATCCCAGTGGAAAAAGGGGAACCGGCCAGGCAGAGACAGCAAGGGCGGTTCGTTGCTCCAGAGCCTTTCCGTTCACCTTCCCACTCCTGGGCCAGACTACACTCAATCATATGACCCACTGAAGAGATGAGTCTTCAGTAAAGACTTAAAGGTTGAGACCGAGTTTGCGTCTCTGACATGGGTAGGCAGACCGTTCCATAAAAATGGAGCTCTATAGGAGAAAGCCCTGCCTCCAGCTGTTTGCTTAGAAATTCTAGGGACAATTAGGAGGCCTGCGTCTTGTGACCGTAGCGTACGTATAGGTATGTACGGCAGGACCAAATCAGAGAGGTAGGTAGGAGCAAGCCCATGTAATGCTTTGTAGGTTAGCAGTAAAACCTTGAAATCAGCCCTTGCTTTGACAGGAAGCCAGTGTAGAGAGGCTAGCACTGGAGTAATATGATCAAATTTTTTGGTTCTAGTCAGGATTCTAGCAGCCGTATTTAGCACTAACTGAAGTTTATTTAGTGCTTTATCCGGGTAGCCGGAAAATAGAGCATTGCAGTAGTCTAACCTAGAAGTGACAAAAGCATGGATTAATTTTTCTGCATCATTTTTGGACAGAAAGTTTCTGATTTTTGCAATGTTACGTAGATGGGAAAAAAGCTGTCCTCGAAATGGTCTTGATATGTTCTTCAAAAGAGAGATCAGGGTCCAGAGTAACGCCGAGGTCCTTCACAGTTTTATTTGAGACGACTGTACAACCATTAAGATTAATTGTCAGATTCAACAGAAGATCTCTTTGTTTCTTGGGACCTAGAACAAGCATCTCTGTTTTGTCCGAGTTTAATAGTAGAAAGTTTGCAGCCATCCACTTCCTTATGTCTGAAACACATGCTTCTAGCGAGGGCAATTTTGGTGCTTCACCATGTTTCATTGAAATGTACAGCTGTGTGTCATCCGCATAGCAGTGAAAGTTTACATTATGTTTTCGAATAACATCCCCAAGAGGTAAAATATATAGTGAAAACAATAGTGGTCCTAAAACAGAACCTTGAGGAACACCGAAATGTACAGTTGATTTGTCAGAGGACAAACCATTCACAGAGACAAACTGATATCTTTCCGACAGATAAGACCTAAACCAGGCCAGAACATGTCCGTGTAGACCAATTTGGGTTTCCAATCTCTCCAAAAGAATGTGGTGATCGATGGTATCAAAAGCAGCACTAAGGTCTAGGAGCACGAGGACAGATGCAGAGCCTCGGTCCGATGCCATCAAAATGTCATTTACCACCTTCACAAGTGCCGTCTCAGTGCTATGATGGGGTCTAAAACCAGACTGAAGCATTTCGTATACATTGTTTGTCTTCAGGAAGGCAGTGAGTTGCTGCGCAACAGCCTTCTCTAAAATCTTTGAGAGGAATGGAAGATTCGATATAGGCCGATAGTTTTTTATATTTTCTGGGTCAAGGTTTGGCTTTTTCAAGAGAGGCTTTATTACTGCCACTTTTAGTGAGTTTGGTACACATCCAGTGGATAGAGAGCCGTTTATTATGTTCAACATAGGAGGGCCAAGCACAGGAAGCAGCTCTTTCAGTAGTTTAGTTGGAATAGGGTCCAGTATACAGCTTGAAGGTTTAGAGGCCATGATTATTTACCCTCGGCTTCATGGCGAATCCACTCTTCTACTGTTGGTAGCCATCGTAATTGTTTGGGATTAAGTGAGGCCCGCATATGACTTAGTGTCAGGGGTTCCCATAACCCAGTCTGCCTGAAGTGGTACAACTTTCTTCCCATCTTCTAAAATTTCGACCAAACATGAATGTCAGGAAAGAGTGCACTGCCAACACCAACACCATCTCTTGATGTCAAAGACGCATGTATTGTTAGTATGAGTTTTTATAAACTTTTGCAGAAAGACTGTCATCTGGAGGTGTACAGGATGCATCTTTCTCTTCAGTAAACAAATTAGCCAGACAAATGCTGCCCATCCTGTCAGCTTGCTAGCAAGGGCACTGAGGTAAATAATAATTGTCAGCTTTGCTGTGCTAGTGCCTGCAGCAGGGTGGGCAGGACTTGGTGGGTCTGGCTTAGAGACCATTCAACATGGTGGGAGTCCGAAACACAGAAAGAGAGGGCCTCCAAGTACACACACACACACACACACACACACACACACACACACACACACACACACACACACACACACACACACACACACACACACACACACACACACACACACACACACACACACACACACACACACACACACACACACACACACACACACACACACACACACACACACACACACACACACAGCAACATTGACATGTTATTAACATTGTATTTCACAATTTGTAACTTGAGACAGTGATGGTGCGAGGAGGTTCCCATTACTGTTGTTGCAATGATATGGCGTAAGTTCTGATTACAGAGACTTTGAAAGAATCAAAAGTATTTTGTTTGGCATGTATAGTCTTCTAATTATTCAAATAAGTAATGTCAACCTCAATCTATTCCTAAAGGAAAGTGAAATGTACAATGAAAAATACTGTAAATATCTGTTTGAGAGACTACGTATAGCCTATTCCATTGAATGCCTTGCCAGGCCTAATGATTCTGCTGTGGCCATGCAGGCTCCCCGGAGTATCCTTTGGTACAGGTAAGGGGTAATGTACACCAGCTCTCATTCTAATTCTTAATAGCCTTGAAATAACATGATCATGAGAATTTCCTCTACAGCCCAAGTCTGTCTTAGAGTAATATCAATTGTCTCTACGATACCTGGTAGGTCTGGGCGATATGGCCAAAATCTCATATCCCGATATAGGTAATTTCATATCCCGATAACAATACATATCACAATACAGCACATTTTCTGTAAATTCAATGAATAAATAGTTTATATAAAATGACCACATGTAAAGGCCTATTTCTTATTACATTTTGAATTATACTCAACAAATAAAAAGGTACTTACTCATATTTGATTATTTATTTTATTTAGAACCTGTGCACATGTAACAAAACATAAAATATGAATGTAGAAAATCTAAAAAGTTAAATAGAAAACACTTCAACTATAGTTGCAAACAAAATAAATATAGGCCTAAAATATATACAGTTGAAGTTGAAAGTTTGCATACACTTAGGATGGAGTCATTTAAAACTCATTTTTCAACCATTCCACAAATTTCTTGTTAACAACCTATAGTTTTGGCAAGTTGGTTGGGACATCTAGTTTGTGCATGACACAATTAATGTTACCAACAATTGTTTACAGACCGATTATTTCACTTATAATTCACTGTATCACAATTCCTTAGGGTCAGATGTTGACTGTGCATTTAAACAGCTTGGGAAATTCCAGAAAATTATGTCATGGCTTTAGAAGCTTCTGATAGGCTAATTGACATAATTTGAGTCAGTTGGAGGTGTACCTGTGAATGTATTTCAAGGCCTACCTTCAAACTTAGTGCCTCTTTGCTTGACATCATGGGAAAATCAAAAGAAATCAGCCAAGACCTCAGAATTTTTTTGTAGACCTCCACAAGTCTGGTTCATCCTTGGGAGCAATTTACAAACGCCTGAAGGTACCACATTCATCTGTACAAACAATAGTACACAAGTATAAACACCATGGGACCACGCAGCCATCATACCGTTCAGGAAGGAGACGCATTCTGAGAAAAAACCCGAATGTAATCCATTTTCCAATAAGGCTGTAACAGAACAATGTGAAAAACGTCAAGGGGTCTGAGTGTGTCTGTTGCCAATGTTTGTGTTGCTTCACAGTCCCCTCTGTTCCATAGGGTGTTTTTTTAATGTGTTTTTTTAAATCTAATTTTACTGCTTGCGTCAGTTACTTGATGTGGAATTGAGTTCCATGTAGTACTGTGTGCCTCCCATAGTCTGTTCTGGACTTGGGGACTGTGAAGAGACCTCTCGTGGCATATGTCTTGTGGGGTATGCATGGGGTGTCCGAGCTGTGTCCCAGTAGTTTAGCCAAACAGCTCGGTGTGTTCAACATGTCAATTCCTCTCATAAATAAAAGTAGTGATGAAGTCAGTCTCTCGATTTTCAGCCAGGGGATATTGACATGCAAATTATTAATATTAGCTCTCTGTGTACATCCAAGGGCCAGCCGTGCTGCCCTGTTCTGGGCCAATTGAAAGTATTTTTTTGTGGCACCTGACCACACGACTGAACAGCAGTCAAGATGCGACAAAACTAGGGCCTGTAGGACCTGCCCTGTTGATAGTGCTGTTAAGAAGGCAGAGCAGCGCTTTATTATGGACAGACTTCTCCCCATCTTGGCTACTGTTGCATCAATATGTTTTGAACATGACAGTTTACAATCTAGTGTTACTCCAAGCAGTTTAGTCATCTCAACTTGCTCAATGTCCACATTATTTATTACAAGATATAGTTGAAGCTTAGGGTTTAGTGAGCTTTTATTTCCAAATACAGTGTTTTTAGTTTTAGAAAAATGTTGGGCTAGCTTCTTCCTTGCCACCCACTCTGAAACTAACTGCAGCCCTTTGTTGAGTGTTGCAGTCATTTCAGTCGCAGGTGCCTGGTAACAGTTGAATAAGAAAAACCCAGTACACTGCTCTTGCTAGTATCACTGCTCTTTATTAAGCTTTACGTATCGGCCTCAAGGCTTTCGTCAGAGCCTTTCTTCTTTTTTTCTCATCTCTTCTAACGGGAAATTGTTACGCTAGGCAAAAACTGTTCACTTTTCTATCCAAACAATGTTCTCTTCAATTTCCCTAAATGCGTTTTTCATGTTCTTATCTTGCAGAGATCATTCAATGAGAGAGATGCTCAAATACGCAACACAGACCAGGCCATGGTGCCAAGGTCTACCTATCTCTCCAAAGGGAGGAGGAGAGCATCAGAAGAGATGGTCAGCCCTCTGGCCTCGGTCAGGCCATTGTCTTCCAGCAGGTGAGGTCACTCCTACCGTGACGCTAGTCCCTTGACCGACGGTGCAGACGGAAGGTCTGGCCAACCTGAATGATGTCATCAACAGTGCTGCATCGCCCAGTGAAGACAGGATCCCACCTGTGAACAGCAGCTTTGAGTAGGTACAACAACTGCTACTTAAAGTATACCCACCGCTATGGCAGTCAACGAACGTCCGTTGTGTATGCTAATGAGTGTTTCTAAACTCCGTTATCATGTTGTTCATTATAATGTGTTCAGTGTGGGTCGATGTGACACACAAGAGTGTTCCGTGTGGTTTGATGTGATACACAAGAGTGTTCCGTGTGGTTTGATGTGATACACAAGAGTGTTCCGTGTGGTTTGATGTGATACACAAGAGTGTTCCGTGTGGTTTGACGTGATACACAAGAGTGTTCCGTGTGGTTTGATGTGACACACAAGAGTGTTCCGTGTGGTTTGATGTGACACACAAGAGTGTTCCGTTTGGTTTGATGTGATACACAAGAGTGTTCCGTGTGGTTTGATGTGATACACAAGAGTGTTCCGTGTGGTTTGATGTGACACACAAGAGTGTTCCGTGTGGTTTGATGTGATACACAAGAGTGTTCCGTGTAGTTTGATGTGACACACAAGAGTGTTCCGTGTGGTTTGATGTGATACACAGGAGTGTTCCGTGTGGTTTGATGTGACACACAAGAGTGTTCCATGTGGTTTGATGTGACACACAAGAGTGTTCCGTGTGGTTTGATGTGATACACAGGAGTGTTCCGTGTGGTTTGATGTGATACACAAGAGTGTTCCGTGTGGTTTGATGTGGACACGAGCATCTCTCAAATGTCAGACCACTCCAACTTAACATTCAAACGCATCTGTCTGGTCTATATCTTTAACGTTATAGAGAATCATTGTCAAATAGGTGAGTATCTGGGTTGGCGCCATGTCGGGTGGGCGTTATGGTAAGGTTATCTTTCCTGTTTCCCCTCTGGTCTCTGTGTCTGTACCCACTGCCCAACGCCTACTGAATGAGGCTCTAGGGGCGTTTTTTCAAAGGAAGAAGGAAATGAGTTTTTCCCATGCTCCTGTGCGTCGGGACATTTATCACCCAGATCACTAGGAACTGCAGAGAGGGAGGAAAAAGTGGCTAGTGTGGGATCTGTCACCAGAACCTCAACACATATGTCACTGAACTATTCAGCTCTGCCACTGAAATGGGGGACGTTCTGTTTTGACTGCGGGAACCGACATGCAGCATGTCGAGAAATCATCTGGAGTTCATTCACCTGTAATTGTCATCTTAGCATCCTCCCCTTTGTTGACGAATTGGAACGATAAGATGATTATTAAGGTGAAAGTGATAATAGGTCTGCTAGATCAGCTATCTCTGGTCCAATGATTGGTCTGAGATGAAAATTACAACAACAAAAATCACCAGTACCCTACCTTGGAGGCAAGGATACCCGCATCCCACTACAACAACTAGAGATGCACTGAAGTGGCTGCCTGGTTCAATTTGCAAATCAATGAAGTTAATGGTTCATAGTCACAGGCAGTTTCACCTTATCTGATGTGGAGAGGTACAGGGAAATCGCTCCATTCCTTCTGGGCCGGAAATGCAGTCATGATTATGATTATACACTCCAGTGTTTTGGTAGGGAAAAATTGAGCTGCTTCTGTTCTTCAGTATAGCTACACTACCGGTCAAACATTTCAGAACACCTACTCATTCAAAGGTTTTTCTTTATTTTATTTTTTAAAACTATTTTCTACATTGTAGAATAATAGTGAAGACATCAAAACTAGGAAATAACACACATGGAATCATGTAGTAACCAAAAAAGTGTTAAACAAATCAAAATGTATTTTATATTTGAGATTCAAATAGCCACACTTTGCCTTGATGATGACAGCTTTGCACACTCTTGGCATTCTCTCAACCAGCTTCATGAGGTAGTTACCTGGAATGCATTTCGATTAACAGGTGTACCTTTTTAAAAGTTAATTTGTGGAATTTATTTCCTTCTTAATGCATTTGTGCTTATCAGTTGTGTTGTGACAAGGTAGGGGGTATACAGAAGATAGCACTATTTAGTAAAAGACCAAGCGACAGTTCATCATTACTTTAAGACATGAAGGTCAGTCAATACGGAAAATGTCAAGAACTTGACAGATTGTGCTGTCAAAGTTTGTGCTGTCGCAAAAAGTTTGTGCTGTCGGTCCTTCTGTAGCTCAGTTGGTAGAGCATGGCGCTTATAACGCCAAGCTATTGGGTTCGATCCCCGGGACCACCCATACGTAGAATGTATGCACACATGACTGTAAGTCGCTTTGGATAAAAGCGTCTGCTAAATGGCATATATTATTATATTATATTATTATTATTAAAAACCTGGTGAAACTGGCTCTCATGAGGACTGCCACAGGAATAGAAGACCCAGAGTTACCTCTGCTGCAGAAGATAAGTTCATTAGTTACCAGCCTCAGAAATTGCAGCGCAAATAAATTATTCACAGAGTTTATGTAGCAGACACATTTCAACATCAACTGTTCAGAGGAGACTGTGTGAATCAGGCCTTCATGGTTGAATTGCTGCAAAGAAACCACTACTAAAGGACACCGATAATAAGAAGAGACTTGCTTGGGCCAAGAAACACGAGCAATGGACATTAGACCGGTGGAAATATGTCCTTTGGTCTGGAGTCCAAATTAGAGATTTTTGGTTCCAACCACAGTGTCTTTGTGAGACTGTGTGGGTGAAGGGATGATCTCCGCATGTGTGGTTCCCACCGTAAATTATGGAGGGGGAGATGTTATGATGTGGGGGTGCTTTGCTGGTGACACTGTCTGTGATTTATTTTGAATTCAAGGCACACTTCACCAGCATGGCTACCACAGCATTCTGCAGCGTTAAGCCATCCCATCTGGTTTCGGCTTAGTGGGACTATCATTTGTTTTTCAACAGGACAATGACCCAAAACACACCTCCAGGCTTGTATAGGGGCCATTTGACCAAGTAGGGTGATGGAGTGCTGCATCAGATGACCTGGCCTCCACAATCACCCGACCTCAACCAAATTGAGATGTTTTGGGATGGATTGCACCGCAGAGTGAAGGAAAAGCAGCCCACAAGTGCTCAGCATATGTGGGAACTCCTTCAAGACTGTTGGAAAAGCATACCAGGTGAAGCTGGTTGAGAGAATGCCAAGAGTGTGCAAAGCTGTCATCAAGGCAAAGGTTTGCTATTTGAAGAATTTCAGATATAAAATATATTTTCGATTTGATTTGTTTTTGGTTACTACATGATTCCCTATGTGTTATTTCATAGTTTTGATGTCTTCACTAGACATCCAACTGCACCAGTCTCTAGTGTAGCTAGTAGTTTTAATAATAGGGTGATAGGAACAGTGTCATCAGTTGTAATGAATGCAATCCAAATGGCTCTCCACGGACACATGCTGGCTTTACAAATAGAGTCCAGGTGTCCAAAGGAAAGATCCAATCACGGAAAACACAGGGGCGGAATACGTCATAACTCTGACACAGGAAGTGAGCGTGGCGATCTGCTTGCCAAAGGTACAGTTGTGAATATGAGGGCCAAGAATTTAAGGATATATGAAGGGTGGAGAGGAGCAGGCACGACATCACCTGGGGCCCTCTGGGAGAGGTAGAGCCCTGCAGGCTGGACAGGCGGGCAGTCAGTCAAGCAGACGTATTTGTACCAAGGCCAGCTCCTTTGGGCCCCATTAAAGAAGAAAACGGCCTGTAGCAGAAATGCTGACCTTCAGTGTAGTTTGAGAAAGTGTCATCTAGGAACACTTTTTCATTGTACGCACTATATAATTATGTGAAAATATTTAAAACCCACCTGGCTCTTGTTGCATTTTTGGGCTGCATTGTACTCTGATGATATTATAGTCATGATGCATTAATGGTATGTCCAGTGTTTCCTTTGGCCCAGGGGGCGAAACAGCCTGTGCATTTAAATTAGTTGGTCCCTCGTCATAATGAGACTACTTTCCTGTCCCTGGGACCTGGGTGGGAACAATGACTAACACGGCACACATTAGTGCAGCGCAGGGTGACCCGTGGGTCACTGGTTACTGCCGGTGCACAAGGCCCGAAATAGTTTCTCTCTCTGAAGTGGACAAAGAAGCACTGGCTGCTGCGGGATCTGTTCTTGTTGTGATTACCTGGCTCCAAAGGCAAGCCATTCTCCCTGGACCACTGGAAACGCACTGCGCTCTGCCAAGTGTCCATGATAATCACCAGACCATTCCTGGGTCAACACGCAGGACAGTAGGGGGAATTCCACAGGCATCAGCCAGGTAGGGCTATTATTACAAACATCATTAAAACTGTATCATCCTCATTCACTGTAGGCTGCACACATACTGTACACAGGTATACAGTAGGATGGCAATGTCACCATTCGCAATAGTGTATATGTAATCAAATTGTTGCATTGTTGCATAGCGTGAAAGGAGGAGTACTGTATGAATGGAATGTGACTAGCCACGAATATGAGTGTAGATCCGTTTGCATCCCCAAAATGTACTTTTTAACCAGGTCATGCAGGTGAACCTCGTCTCTAACAGAAACAGAGTTTATTAATGTTCTGGAGAGGAACACAATACTTTAACCAGGTATTGAAAGGCACTGTATGAAATCTTACCTCCTTGTGTCAGGGATCTCTAGCTGTCTGCCAGCATTTTGGGTACGCTCTGAGCTACACCCTGCCAGAATAAGCACACTAGTTAATGGTTCGGAACTCTGGCTTATCTAGGCCATCGAACTCAACAAAAGCTATAATTATCTGCAAAATAAACTCTCCCTCTTGATTGTTAGACAAATAATGCATTAAACAGTTTCAGATAAACTGGATTCTACTCAGTGCTGCTGGCCCCTATAGACTAGAGAGGCCATTGGCCTACATCTGCTACTGTAGGGACCACTTCACTAGATGCAGTGAGTCTTGCTAGTTAATCAGAAAAGAAACACTCAAAGTTAAATACTTGGTATTTGAACACTTGCTTTATGAACATTTCAACATTTTGCCCTATAAAAGTTTCCCTGCATATATTTTATATTTTATTTTTGTATGACTCAGCCTTGTGCGACTCATGAGGTTTGCTTTATATAGGCCCAGACATTATTTGGGGATTTCTTTCTGCAGTTTACCTCCCACTCCTCCCACTCTTGTTGGCCATACACCATGAGGGCCGTGGAAGCCTGGCACTCGCCTGGAGCTCTCAGCCAGGCTTGAGCAGCTGGGATCTGGGAGAGCTCCCTGCAGTTCTACAGTGTGCTGGCAGCCCCCCACCACTCATAATTCTGCCTTTTACTTCCAGCCAGCTCCAGAACACAATACAGAGGAGCCCTGTGCTGCTTCTGCACACACACACACACACACACACACACACACACACACACACACACACACACACACACACACACACACACACACACACACACACACACACACACACACACACACACACACACACACACACACACACACACACACACACACACACACACACACACACACACACATTTTTTTCAAATGCAATTCAAAGAGGAGACCAAAGGCGGAAGAAAGTAGCAGACGCCTCTCAGATGCTCGGCTTGGCTTTGTGTGCCACTTGACACAGACGGTCGTGCACAAGATATCTGTTGTTTATTGTTTATGACAAGCCTCCTGACCACACTTTATGCTCTCTTCATCTGCCTGAAAGGGGAACAGTCAAGGGCTTTGAGGCTCCGGATATTAGGAGCAATGAGTGCTGTCTTGCCTATCCATTGAGTGGAGGTGGAGGAGCATGTTAGGCCTTTGGTGGTGTTTATTTTATATTCTATCCACTGGTCCAAAGTAACTTCCACGTTGTGCATGTTATTTGCTCAGCTGGAGTGCACAGGAAGGAGGGGTCTGAGCAGTGTTTTTCCCCAGGGGAGGAGTGTCACAGTGGAAACGCACCTGTAGGCGAGTCTGGTGGGCCGGTCCCTGGCTATACAGGTAGTGGTTAGTGCCTACTCAAACACTCAACTCTGAGCTCGACCCAAACTCTAAAACCCCACCGTTATCAGCTTCTCATTGGCTCATCCTGGGTCCTCAGCAGTAAAAATAAATTCCTTCCTAATAGCCCATGAAAGCAGTGATTCACCACATATTATTGTTTGAACTGTGGCGAATCTTTCCGCATTACCTCAGCATTGTGCTTAAGAAACCCCTATTCATTTCACACTGACTGGGGTTTATTTTCACGCAATTGGCCTTATACTCGGTTTGATTTATTTTGAGTTCTTGAAAAAAGTGCACTTTTGGTTAATGAAGAGTCCAGCTGGACACTTGTCATGGGTGACGGTGATAAAACGTGACGAGTGAGGAGTTGAAAAAGCCTGCCGACTCTGGAGAGGTCAGTGCCCCGCCATGCACCCCCATAAAAGACTCAAAGTAAACAGACTTTGATGGGACTGGGGAGGACTCTGAGACTTGGACTGTGTTCTGGTAAATAATTGCATTCATTGTTCCTGCCACTGTTGGTTATGGTCACAAGCTGTTTGGTAGGCCCCTGTCTGTCTGGTGCTCCCCATGAGCCCAGTGTCAGCGTCTCGCCACCAAGGGTAACAACTTGTGCCAGGGGTGAGATGCCAGCTCCCTGACCCGGTGGCCCGAGTCTGACGTGCCGGGGGCGAATGGGTCTGCGGGTCTGTTATTAGGCAGAGGCAGGGCGTGCTGAGCGCATGCATGCTGCTCCACTGTTAAACAAAGATAGTTCAAAGAGCACATTCCTGCCTCTGCCGGGCAGCACTTGCAGTGTCAAAGCTCTCGATAGTTTAATTGTATTGCTGCCCTTATATCTCCCCTGACTTTGTACAATCTGATTGGAAGCTTTATATTTATAACTCACCATGTGAGTGGCGGTGGGAACGGGCATATGGTAGCGGATTGGTGAGATCGCCTGTGCACCTTGTCTAAAGTGAAGAATTCCTTTCAGACAAGCTCTGTGATATGGCGCGTCCACGTTGGATGGCAGTCCAGTATCTGGATATACAGTAATACCCACACACTGTCAGATTACCAATGCGAACAGAGTTAAACATTTGCTTTCGATATCTCAGTACTCCACTAGCTATTTTAGTCAACTTAAAACACAACGTGTGTCAACGTGTCCATCACCTTTCATTACGGCAGCAAATGTTGAAGTATAAGGAAATGTAGGCTGTCACCAAAGAACTCACTCTTTTGGCAGAGTCTCCACAGGAAGTAGTTAATTTGCTCTTTGTTTGCCTTCTGCCTTTGGGACTCCTCCGAGGACTGAGAGAGCAGAGGGCCTCATGGACAGATGCTTCAATATAGAATGTAACATGAGAGCCATTGAGATGTTTTTTTTTTTTTTTTTTTTTTTTAAGTCTCTCTCTCCCTCTCTTTGGTTTCGTCCTCTCTTCTGCCTCTCCAATCTTTAATCTTGTCCAGGAGTTTCTTTGCATTATTGCTCCAAAGTGCACTTTGCCAAACTAGCGTGGGAACTGACCCGGCCCATTCAGAGCTGAATCGTCTGTATTCTGTAATGATGGAACCTCAATGACATCATGTGCATTTCAGCACAGGCTCTGGTAACGGCGCCGTGCGCCTCGTCAAAATACCAGAGGTTAAGCGGAACGTGCGGCAAACTCAGCAATAGAAGTCAGATGCTCTTGGTTTTCTTTAATTTTTTTGTCGGCCTGACACTGAGGGGCCCCCACAAGGGCCGGGTCTGGACTGTAAATGTCAGAAAATGAATGCAGGCCTTCGTAACAACGTGGAATCTGATATAATCCACCCCAGCCACCGCGTTTGATCTGCACCTCAGCGTAACAAGTCTTGAAAGAGTGAAAAAAGCATAGCATATCTAGGAGGTTATGGTATTTTAACTTATAATTTGACGTCATGGCCAATATAGTATTTCCGTGTGTTCATTGACATTATGAAAACTATTGGTCGTAAATTCATGTCTTTCTGTAGGCCTAGGCTTTTTTGGATATCCTATAAAATGTTTAGGGCCGGGGGGCCCTGTTCAATTTAAACCGGCAAGTAGGTTTCCGGGATGAGTTTGAGTTGATTTGCCCTTTAGTTTCTCCCCCACTTTTTGGGGGGTTTCTTAGCCATTTTCAGGAAGCAGTATTCTACAGACTAACTAGACACACACAAGTATGGCTTCAAGAGAACATGGCATGCTTTACTGCTCAAGTGTTGATCGTGGTCGGGGAGACTTGAACAGTAGCTTCAGCATCTGCACTTTAATGATTGGCGAATGGCGGACATGTTCGTTTCCTGCCTTTGGAAAGGTCCTTTGAAGCTCCCTGGCTCTAATCGTATCCCCCACCACGCCTCCTATACTTAGCACACTATACTGTGGCATGTGTGAACTCCACTGTCAATGTGTGCCCTCGTGGGGACTCTGGATGGGAATGAAATGATGACTGGGTCGTTGTATGGATTGACTCAACACAAGTCAGTAGGGACTGTACGGGTAAAAGTACTTGCTATGAGGATGAACGTCAATCCAAACATTTAGAGCATGTAGTACTTGGCTATCTTTTTTTGAGCTCATCTTATGGCTTCCCCCCGGATGTTTCTGGTAGCGGATGGATTGTAAAAGCGTTCCAAATTACGGGTCTCTTGGAATCAAGATGAGCAAGAACATGCACATTACTATCACAGACTTATAAACATGTGGGGACATCTTAGACCAAGTAGAGTATTAAAAAGACTCAAGTATTTGGCTTTTGAAATACAATATGTGTTTTATTTTTTCCACCTGTGGTAGGGCTTCTCCTGTGGATAGACACAGGTGTAGCTGTTACCAGAGGGTGTACGTTCATAGGCTACACACTTTAAGTGTCCTACAGTATTTGCACATTCCCGGCAAGACATATAAGACATTATAAAGCCTCATATAGGCTTATAACAAGTCATAAAGCATGTCACCTAAAGTCCATTTGAACATGTTCTTTTCATCGCGATTGGAGAATATGTCTGGACCCGAGAAGTTTTTTTGGGGGGTCTTTGTATTTAAACCATGTCAAAAAGACAAATAAAGTAATCATGTCACTTCGCAAGTATGCTATAGGAAACGTAAACAGACCTCAATGCGCAGGAAGACAATGAAGTCAACGGGCTGTTTTACATTAAGAGAAAATAATCATAAAAATACATTCTGTGTTATTAGCGGTTGGACTGGGCCAAGTACAATTTGCCGTTTGTTTCCCTGAGGGATGAAGGCAGCCAAACAACTGTGCTCCAGACTGAAGCTGTACTGAGCAGGCCACCATTGATATCCGCCTCCATGTGTCCCCCCCACGGCGGAGAATTGGGCTCAATAGAATACCTCCGCATCACATTTCCTGCTGTGCCTTTCCAAAGGCCCGTATCTCAAATCCATATGCTGCTCATTGCACATTGTCTCTAGAAACCATAGAGGTACTGTGCTTTTGCAGGACTGCAGTGTGTTACTAAGATTAGATCAGTGGGAGGATCAGATACAGCCCAAATCACAGGGAGACATCATGACATACAACTTAATCCTTTTGGTGTGGGGTAGTAACACATCCATCTATCAATGAATCTGGTATATACATATATGGCTAGATAATTGCTTGTCAAACATTTCAATCTGCAACTAGAGAATGGTGGAGGAATGAGGAGGATGGCATCTGACCAGTGTACTGACAATTCACAGCCATACACAATGCCTGGTCCAACAGTGTATTTTTCCCTCGAATAAACTTTCTTTCCTCTCACATCCGTGTATATGCCTCCTCCTCTGGAACAGAGGAACTAGAACATAACGCTGTACCGAACACGTGTAGTGAAACAATGATCTGGACCCTGATCTACTCTATGGGGCTAATGATGTGATTGAGTCAAGATCTGCCCCCCCCCCAACCCTGCTCTCCCCACACACACCAACCAGCCCTTACATCCCCACTTTACCACTTCAATTAAAGTAAGATTACTATCAGTGCTTGCCGAATGTGCCTTTTAGTAAATACAGATCTGTTTCCCTGGCCAATCTGTTAGAGGCACCCTGCTGGGAGACCCTCAGTAGCCAGTACTCCTTTCCCCTACTTGTTGCTAATTGACTGGTCCTGTGGCGGCCAGGCCACTTGGATGGGGAAGCATGGCAGTCATATGCGACCAAGGCGACTGGGTGCTTGATGTGGGAGCCATTAGCGCAGCGCGATGGTCGGAGGAGAGGCACACACAGGTTATACGGCTTGATCGAATAAGGCACAGTGGAGTGCTTCTCCACTGACTAGAAGTTAAGTGCGGTGATATCGACGACAAAACAAAGCGCTCTGGTTCCCCCCTTCAGGGATGGAGGGACGGAGATGTCTGAACTCCTCTCTGATCCCCCTCTTTCCCTACACGGTCCAATATGCCTCTGCCCCGGTCGCTCCCAACACCACACTCAGCACTCGTGGTATAGCTGGACTTACCATACTGTCTAACTCAACTGACTGGTGTACAAGAGAAACAGGACCACATGATGTGGAGCTATTTCTCTCTGTTTTGCATTGCATGATGTAATGGAGTGTGAATGGTTTTTTAAAACTTCTTATGGCTGCAGGGGCAGTATTGAGTAGCTTGGATGAAAGGTGCCCAGAGTCAACAGCCTGCTCCTCAGTCCCAGTTGCTAAAAGAAGCATATTATTATTAGTGTTGGATAGAAAACTCTCTGAAGCTTCTAAAACTGTTTGAATAATGTCTGTGAGTATAACAGAACTCATATGGCAGGCAAAAACCTGAGAAGAAATTGAGAAATTGAGCCCCTATTGAATACACAGTGGGATATGGATATATTTACACTTCCTAGGGCTTCCATTAGATGTCAACTGTCTTTAGAAACTTGAATGAGGCTTCTACTGTGTTGTGGAGCCGGATGGGAGTTCTTTGAGTCAGTGATCTGGCAGAGAGCCAGGTCCTGGTCATGCGCATTTCACATGATAGCGACCTGCGTTCCATGGCTTCACTACAGACATAGGAAGTCTCCGGTTGGAACTTTATTGAAGATTTATGATAACAACATCCTAAAGATTGATTCTATACTTAGTTTGACAAGTTTCTTCGACCTGCAATATAACTTTTTGAAGTTTTCGTCTGACGTTCGGATGGACCTGCGGGAGCGTTTGAATTTGTGTACTAAACGCGCTAACAAAAGTAGCTACTTGGACATAAATAATGGACATTATCGAACAAATCAAGCATTTATTGTGGAACTAGGATTCCTGGGAGTGCATTCTGATGAAGATTGTTAAAGGTAAGGGAATATTTATAATGTGATTTCTGTTGACTCCAACATGGCAGATAATTAAATTTATTTTCTGAGCGCCGTCTCAGATTATTGCATGGTTTGCTTTTTCTGTAAAGTTTTTTTGAAATCTGACACAGTGGTTGCATTAAGGAGAGGTATATCTATATTTCAATGTCAAACAATTGTATTTATCGACATTTATAATGAGTATTTCTGTAAAATGATGTGGCTCTCTGCGATATCTAGTGAACTAGTGAACGTAACGCACGAATGTATACTGAGAGCTTTTGATATAAATATGAACTTTATCAAACAAAACATACATGTATTGTGTAACATGAAGTCCTATGAGTGTCATCTGATGAAGATCATCAAAATTTAGTGATTCATTTTATCTCTATTTGTGCTTTTTGTGACTCCTCTCTTTGGCTGGAAAAATGGCTGAATTATTCTGTGAGTTGGTGGTGACCTAACATAATCGTTTGTGGTGCGTTCGCTGTAAAGCCTATTTGAAATCGAACACTGTGGTGGGATTAACAACAAGATTACCTTTAAAACGGTATAAGATAGATGTATGTTTGAGGATTTTTAATTATGATATTTCTGTTGTTTTGAATTTGGCCCCCTGCACTTTTAGTGGCTGTTGTCATATCGATAACGTTAACAGGATTGCAGCCCTAAGAAATTAAAAAGACCAATCCAAATCATGTGCAAATGGGTGAAAGAGGGCCTCAGAGTACACTAGGAGAGGTTTGAGCTCTGGGGTGGCCAGGCAGTTAGTTATTCTTTTTTATATAGCCTCTAGCCCTTTGATACAAATAGAACAACAACAGATCTGACTCCTACTGCCAATACTGTATTTCTACTGAGCCACCTGAAGAATGTGGATATGGTCTACTATGCAACCATAGCGATAAAAGGCTACTGAATGCCCTCTCCTGCTTTCTCATGCTCAGAGGGCTTTATCAGGTATACAGTGGGAAGGTATTGCAGTGAGGGACCTTCAATGTGTTTTTTCCTTCCTCCCCCCCCGTCTAGACTTTGGCCCCTCTAATGTGTGCCAGCCAGTCAGCTGAGTGAGGGGAAAAGCACTGAAGGTGGTGATGTTGCTCCTTTTGGTCTGTAGAGGAGAGTGGGTTGTGTTTGTTTGGGATCGTGCTCATTTGTTGCACTTTGATCTGGATGTTTGTGCACCGCAAATACAGCAAACATCACCGGCAACCTCTGGATGTCATCGTGACATTTTGAATTCATGTTTTGGGAAAGATAAATTGAAGTATATGGAAAACAAGTTTGACCTTTACATTCATTTTTGATTTCTGAAGACATGTTGGCTAGCGTAGGAAAGAGTAGCGGCACTGGATGTGTAACAGTGCTCAAAACCCGCACGTGAATGAAGTCTGTTGTTCCAATCACTGTCAGTTTTAGGCCATTTTTAATTGGCCTTTCACCTTGCTTGTCATGAGCTCCTTTTCTCTCAGGTTATCCTAGCCACATTTGTGTACATGTACAAGCAGCAAGCCACAGCATTGACTGCTTAGATGTTGAGGGATCGCAACAGAGAAATGACTGTGCGGTAAGTTACGTCACGGCCAGGTGACCGTGATACAGTGTCACAGGGTATTAGCACATGGACCTAGTTTACAGGCTATCATGTAGCTGATGTTCCCTCTCCCGGCTGTACAATACACATGGGAATGACCCTCTGCACTGAATGATCAGGTCTATCTGCAGCTGTTCATTATGACCTTAGCACCAAAAATCAATGGGCACAATCAATGGGCAGTGGCTTTGAAGTAACAACAGGGCTTTTCCGAATGTTATCGCATGTCTCACTCTGTCGCTATCAAAATGCACTATCATTCGCTCTCCCCTTTAGACCTGACTTTTTCCACTGACTCAAGTTAAACAGATTAGCCGGGTGGTTTGAGCCCAATGGAAAAATCTCCCTTAACTCCCCAACATAGGATTTCTCCCACAGTGCCACGGTGGCCTCTTAAATGATTGAAAGATCTATTTGCACTTATTGACCTGAGCCCCTATCCAGATCAGCAGTGAGTGTAGGCTACAAACTGTAAAAGCCAGATGCGACACGTTTCTGATAGAAAGCTTAAGAGCGAGAGAAAGCTCTTCTCTCCATGCTCTATACTGACTGACCCCAGTCAGAGTTAGTGAGTTGTTTTTCCTGGAGAGGATCTGATATGTGTCGCCCAAGGACAGGACAGCACGGCTCAGCAGATGTGACAGATCTGTAACGCCGGTCACAGCAGTCCTGTACCAGTCCCACCTGGCAGGCAGGCAGGCCATAGTGACTGACTGGCATTTGGAGCTCGCCTGGCACCACTACCCACCCTGCCATCTTTGGGAGAGAAAAAATGAGGATTCAATTTTCCCCTCCTCCTGGCCTTATATTGTTTCCCCCCGTTGCCGTGGTACATGCAAATGGGGACCAAGGTATGCACCCGGTTATCTCTCTGCTGGAAACGCTGTGCCCTTGTTGCTTCATATAGCTCGACTCTAGTGCACCAGCCATTGATAAGGCTTATGTCTCCGATAGCTAGCGCGCTTTCAAGTCCCCTTCACAAAACAGCCGGCTCCCTTTGATGTTGTTTTCCCAAGCCAAGGACAGACAGGCAGGCCTCCCCACACTGCAGGACCAAACTGGCTAATCAGTAATCGCTAACTTGCTGAGCCCAGCAGTCCTTCAGTGGGCAGACTTTTTTTACACCCCTTCTCCTTCTGTTTCTTCTTCTTTCCTCCAGGACGCTTTTCTTGTGGTTTTTTGGGGGATTTGAAAAGGGAAAGTGTGGCTGTCAGAGAGGCGCCGTGGGAGGACTGTTTGACTGAAGGGTCTTCCTGCCTGCTTGTCCTCCTTTCTTGTCACTCCATCTTCTTCTCTGCTGCCGCCACCTGCCATATCCTCCTCCTTCCCACCTCCGCTTTTTGGTCTCTTCTTTTGCTCCTCTCTTCTCTGCTCTTTCTTGTCCAGCCATGGGGCAACTGTTGGTCCTTTGCCTGGCTGATGAGGGGCGCCAGTGGGGGACACCAGGGACAGGGGGACATAATCGTGCCACGGACACATGGCACTGTATTAAAACATTAGTACCACTTTATGACTTTATTTAGCACATGCCAAAGAAAATTGATTAGGTGACAGAGACGGAACAAAAGAGGAATCATCCTCATGAGTAACTTTGTCTCTTTGAGGCCAATCATGGTCATCCATGTCTGAACATTGGATGTCTCACCCTGTTGTTGCTTAACGTAACAGTGTCCCCTTTTCATAGGTACAACATCTAACTACACTGAACACAAATATAAAACACACATAAAGCAATTTCAAGGATTTTGCAGTTCATATAAGGAAATCAGTGAATTGAAATAAATAAATTAGGCCGTATTCTATGGATTTCTGGGAATACATATATGTATCTGTTGGTCACAGATACCTTTAAAAAGTAGGGGGTGGACAAAAGAATGTGACAGTATCTAGTGTTACTACAATTTGCCTCATGCAGTGCAACATGTCTCCTATGCATAGAGTTGATAAGGATGTTGATTGTGGCCTGTGGAATGTTGTCCCACTCTTCAATGGCTGTGCGAAGTTGCTGGATATTGGTGGGAACTGGAACACGCTGTTGTACACGTCGATCCAGAGCATCCCAAACATGCTCAATGGGTGACATGTCTGGTGAGTATGCAGGCCATGGAAAAACTGGGACATTTTTAGCTTCCAGGAATTGTGTACAGCTCCTTGTGACATGGGGCTGGGCATGAATGGCACGACAATGGGCCTCAGGATCTCGTCAAAGTATCTCTGTGCATTCAAATTGCCATTGATAAAATGCAATTGTGTTTTCATTGTCAGTAGCTTATGCCTGCCCATACCATAACGCCACCTCCACCAGCAATGTTGCACTCTGTTCATAACGTTGACATCAGCAAACCCCTCGCCCACACAACCCTATACACTCTGTCTGCCATCTGCCCGGTACAGTTGAAACTGGGATTCTTCTGTGAAGAGCACACTTCTCCAGTGTGCCAGTGGCCATCAAAGGTGAGTATTTGCCCACTGAAGTCTGTTACGACGCTGAACTGCAGTCAGGTCAAGACCCTGGTGAGGATGACGGGTACACAGATGAGCTTCCCTGAGACGGTTTCTGACAGTTGTGCAAACCCATAGTTTCATCAGCTGTCTGGGTGGCTGGTCTCAGACAATTCCGCAGGTGGCATGGTTACACATGGTCTGCGATTGTGAGGCCGGTTGGACATACTACTAAATTCTCTAAAACAACTTTTAGTGGATAAATGAACATTTCATTCTCGGTGGGAGCTCAGCAATAGAACTTAAATGGTACGTATGTAGGGGATCAAGAGAGAAAAAAATGCAATAGGCCTAATCAAAATCAATCAAAGATGGTATTGCTGTGATGGAAAAGAATGTGAGTCCAGTCATCATGTGAGTCCAATCTCTTAAATCAAAGGTCCCGTCTGAAAAAGAGCCAGGCCTCCAGTCCAGGCCTCCAGTCTGCTTAGCTCAGCATGAGTAATGACTCAAATTCCTCACAAGGCTCCATATTTTTAACATCAACTAATTGCCACCCTTCTGACTGCCTTATGCTTTCTGCACATGGGTAACCAGTGTTATTATTGGCGTGTTATTATTGTTTTTCTTGGGGCTTGTACAAGCCCTTTGAGCCCTGTGATCTGTGGTGACAGTGGAGGCTGTTGACGTGTGTGTTGCGTGGCGCGGCGTGTGACGCAACACCGTATCATGGTCAGAGAGAAGAGGCAGGGCCGTGTCAGGAAGTGCGGTCCAGTTCGTTTGTGCCTGTCTGCCCGAGCTCAGCCAGTAGCAGGCCCTCTCTCCTCTCCCTGAAAACACTGACCCACATGTTGAACCTGCCCCCACGGTTGAATGAGGGTCAAAGGAGAGTTCTGGAAGCAGTAATCTGTTTGTAGTCCTTGCCAGAGGCAAACTGCAAGTCAGCAGCCTTGGGCAAGGGACAGCTAGGCTACGCTCCCTTTAAAAAGATGGAAACAATGATGCTATGAGTGTGAAGGTGCTTGTTTATAAGTGTCTGAAGTTATATCAAAATTGTAACTATTGATCCGGCACTAGCTATGTGGAGCCAGTGTATTTTTGTCCTAGACTTTCTGTAGACTTTCAGAATCATGCATGTAAATGATAGCACAATCCATCATTCATAGTTTCTATTTTGATTCCTCTCTGACATTTCAGCTACCCCCTCAGAATCTCTGCTGGAGGAACACTGAGAGAGTTCACACTGTTTGACGATTCCCAAGCAATGTTGGGTTATTATTCTCCCTTTTCTCCCCGTCACATTCCTGAATAATGAATATAAATCCAGTTGCCCAATTTCTGTCAAATTCAAAACACTTGCTGTTGCTATACAACAAGTCAATTCACCATGATTGATAACGTCCCTTGCCTAAACTAAATATCAACAATACTGTGTTCCCTTGCCGTTACGTAAGTAAGAGGGAGCCAAAATCAAATATGTTACTTATTGTGCTTATAGGGAGATTTTCTCACAATTTCATTTGATGGGCTTCTTACAGTATTTATTTTGTGGTTGTCATTTGCATTGGGTTTTCAATCTGCAGCCTTGGATGGAGAATCTCCCACCTCATTGTTATAAGATAATGGAAATAACTAACTTCCTTTCCCCTCTGAACCTCTACTCCTACACTACCACCTCTTCTTTTGATTTATTTTCTGGATCATTTTGTATATCAGACTGTGTAAAATCCCCACATCAGTCAATTGGGAAGTATGTCTCAGCTATTGTAAGTGTGTCTTAAGGTCATGTGAGAAGATCCATGGCCCAGTCCCTTTCTAGAAAGTATCACTCGGTACGATATTTGGTCTTGACTGTAATTATGTTACCGTAACGGTATGTTTCAAACCCTGAACTGGGCCATAGGCAGACCCAGCTGCATGATGGGGGCCGGAAATGACCTCATTATGAGGAAATGTGTTATCACTTTTTTTCAAAATTAGAAACGTATATCTGAAAATGTAGCTACACTCTTACCCGTATACACAGATGAATGCTTCACAGCAGACTGGAACCATTTAACTCTGTTCTGTTTGTAGCTACATCTTGTTTGGCCAGCGTTGTGTCAAGTCACTCCGGTTCACACTAACCGTGGCGTGTGCAGAAAGTAGCCCATAACTTTTTCCAACTGACCTGTTGATAGTGCCTCCTAAATCCAGGGCATCAATATTGTTGAGAAAAGTAGGACATTTTTTGTAGTTCTCGATGGCTAATGTCATGCCTTTCAAAAAACGGCGCTATAGACAGGACTGTCCACACATACTGATCAGCTCACGTTATAGACAGAAGCATGCTACATGGCAGACCAATCCAAACTCATCTCCTGGCATGTCCAGCCCATCCATTAGCTCAGCCAATCATGGCTAGCGGCAAGGTTCCTGCCTTTTTCCATGGCTAAACCAACTAGGCTCGTAATTTAACAATTTTATTTGATTTATGGATAGGATACAAGTTTGTTATTAAGGCACATGAAAGTTAATATGTTCCAGAAGGCATTTCTGCACCAAAAAAATGCATTTTGATATTTATGTTCAAATGCCGCATTGTAAATTGTATTTTTGTTTCATTTAACATTTATCTAACTGGGCAAGTCAGATTAGAACCAATTCTTATTTACAATGAAGGCCTACCCTGGCGCTGGGGCAATTGCGCTCCTCTTTATTGGACTCCCAATCACAGCTGGTTGTGATACAGCCCAGGATTGAACCAGGGTCTTTAGTGACGCCTCTAGCACTGAGATGCAGTGCCTTAAACTGCTGCGCCACTCGGAAGTAGTGACATGCGACGTATGCCTCGTTTCCTGAAAAGAGTCACAAATGGCATCCATGATTTCATCTAACTCTGGGGAAGTATATCAAGGGCTTCATTGCTGAAGTATGCTTTTAAACCATCATTGAGAAAGAATTCATTGAAGTTGGATTATTTGTGACATTTTGGCCTTACCATGGCTCTTTTTAAGACTCCATAATGTTTCATCTGTAGGTGCTACAAAGCATAAATCGGTGTCACATGAAGCTTTACCGCATGCTCTGTAATATGAGTAGTATTTTGATTTCAATAACAATTTTCTTACATACATTTTATTCATATAAAAAAATATATAAACATCAATATTGAAAAGAAAATATTTTTTGATTTGGTGAATATATATATATATATATATATATATATACAGTGAGGCAAAAAAGTATTTAGTCAGCCACCAATTGTGCAAGTTCTCCCACTTAAAAAGATGAGAGGCCTGTAATTTTCATCATAGGTACACTTCAACTATGACAGACAAAATGAGAAGAAATAAAAATCCAGAAAATCACATTGTAGGATTTTTAATTAATTTATTTGCAAATTATAGTGGAAAATAAGTATTTGGTCAATAACAAAAGTTTATCTCAATACTTTGTTATATACCCTTTGTTGGCAATGACAGAGGTCAAACGTGTTCTGTAAGTCTTCACAGCTTCTGATAGGCTAATTGACATTATTTGAGTCAATTGGAGGTGTATCTGTGGATGTATTTCAAGGCCTACCTTCAAATGCAGTGCCTCTTTGCTGGACATACGGTCAAAATCACAAGACCTCAGAAAAACAATTGTAGACCTCCACAAGTCTGGTTCATCCTTGGGAGCAATTTCCATACGCCTGAAGGTACCACGTTCATCTGTACAAACAATAGTACGCAATTATAAACACCATGGGACCACGCAGCCATCATACCGCTCAGGAAGGAAACGCGTTCAGTCTCCTAGAGATTAACGTACTTTGGTGCGAAAAGTTCAAATCAATCCCAGAACAACAGCAAAGGACGTTGTGAAGATGCTGGAGGAAACAGGTACAAAAGTATCTATATCCACAGTAAAATGAGTCCGATATCGACATAACATGAAAGGCCGCTCAGCAAGGAAGAAGCCACTGCTCCAAAACCGCCATAAAAAAGCCAGAATACGGTTTGCAACTGCATATGCGGACAAAGATCATAATTTTTGGAGAAATGTCCCTTGGTCTGATGAAACAAATATAGAACTGTTTGGCCATAATGACCATTGTTATGTTTGGAGGAGAAAGGGGGAGGATTGCAAGCCGAAGAACACCATCCCAACCATGAAGCACGGGGGTGGCAGCATCATGTTGTGGAGGTGCTTGGCTGCAGGAGGGACTGGAGCACTTCACAAAATATATGGCATAATGAGGAATTAAAATTATGTGAATATATTGAAGACATCAGTCAGGAAGTTGATGCTTGGTCGCAAATGGGTCTTCCAAATGGACAATGACCCCAAGCATACTTCCAAAGATGTGGCATAATGGCTTAAGGACAACAAAGTCAAGGTATTGGAGTGGCCGTCACAAAGCACTGTCCTCAATTCTATAGAACATTTGTGGGCAGAACTGAAAAAGCGTGTGCGAGTAAGGGGGCCTACAAACCTGACTCAGTTACACCAGCTCTGTCAGGAGGAATGGGCCAAAATTCACCCAACTTTTTGTGGGAAGCTTGTGGAAGGCTACCCGAAACGTTTGACCCAAGTTAAACAATTTAAAGGCAATGCTACCAAATACTAATTGAGTGTATGTAAACGTCTGACCCACTGGGAATGTGATGAAAGAAATCAAAGCTGAAAGAAATCATTCTCTCTACTATTATTCTGACATTTCACATTCTTAAAATAAAGTGGTGATCCTTACTGACCTAAGACAGGGAATCTTTACCGGGATTAAATGTCATGAATTGAGACAAACTGAGTTTAAATGTATTTGGCTAAGGTGTATGTAAACTTCCAACTTCAACTGTTTTTTGTTGATCATAATGTATTCTACGTGCATATCAAAGTTCCTGAGTGGGATCTCTGCTACTTTTAAAGATATGATCCAATTGGTCAACATTACCAACAGAGTGAATGTGAAAATGGATTCAAAATGGTCACCCTCTGTTGGTGATTTATAGGATGTGCAGTGATATAAGTAAATGGAGTGCTTAGTTAAATTGCACACTATCTCAATTTATACGTCTTAAATGAGTCATAACTTTAAAACTAGTGAAGATCCCTCTCTGGAACTTTGACATGCCCCTAGAGTATTATGTTCAACATTTTGCCACATCAAAACTTTTATATTTTACAAAGTAAAAGTGTAATTGAAATCAGATTACTACTCATTACACAGCAAGAGGTACTGTAACGCTTCATATGACACACATATTGGCTTTGTTGCACCTACCGATAAGGACAAAATGTTACATTTGAATTATTTCTTAATTATGCTTGAAGATACAAATGATACAAAAGCCTTCCTCCAAAGGACCTTTTTGTGGATTACATTTCATAAATACAAAAACAGCTTTTTTTGGTTCTAGTTCCATGAGGAATCACTCTAACACTTCCAGACTGTGCTTGTGTGTGTGCATGCGTGTGCATGCATACATATGTGTTGGGCTCTCAGCTCAGGGCGGCTCTTCCGGCCCCCAGGTTTGGAGGTCAGTCTGCACCCCTGTTCCACTGCACAGACCCCACAGACCCCACTGCTGAATAACCAGAAGCAGATGGTACCGGTTACAGACACAGGCCGGCTTGTTTTCCTTTGTTTCAGTTGAACCCTGCCTGCCGGTAGGTAGGTTGCGAGAGGATAGGAAGCCCAGAGGAGAGGTTTGGGTCTGGGCCTGCACTGGGGTTCTGTAGAGGCTATTGAGACATTCATGAAGGGTGGCTCACATCAGGAGAACACCGCAGTCAGCTTATCAGCTGTTAGGATCAGCTGCTCCAATATCCTGCTTGGCCAACGATACTGTTGAGTTACCTGGGAGTTGGGTTTTAGTGTTATTTTTCAGGGATGGATTGAATACTTCACTCTTCATGAGAGGGAGTAAGAATCCTGGTATTGTATGGTCATTCATTGGGTGGGTGGCGTTGGCAGGGACTCTTGGTGGAACTGTTGTAATGTATGGCCTGTGGGTGACGATGGATGGGAATGTTCGGCTCAGGGAAGTAGGAATGTCAGAGACATGGAAACGTAAGACATACGATACGAAACCCCACTGTTCTGCCTCTCTCGATACCCTCTCTATATTAAAACAGTGGCTCGGACAGTTTTCACAAGATCTCAGACTTTTGAAGGAAAACTATGTAATGTATGATTATACAGTTGAAGTCGAACGTTTACATACACTTACTGTATGTTGGAGTTATTAAAACCTGTTTTTCAACCACTCCACAGCCTCCTTGAAGGGGGAGAGGCATTGCCGTGCCCTCTGCACGACAGTGTTGGTGTGTGTGGATCAGGATAATTCCTGATTCCTGATAATTCTGACGAGTGTCAGAGCCAGCGTAGTAGGATTCGATCTTGGTCCTGTATTGATGCTTTGTCTGTTTTATGGCTCATCTGAGGTCGTAGCAGGATTTCTTATAAGCATCCGGATCAGTGTCCCATTCCTTGAAAGCGGCAGCTCTAGCCTTCAGCACAGTATGGATGTTGCTTGTAATCCATGGCTTCTGGTTGGGATATCTACGTACGAACACTGTGGGGATGACGTTGTCAATGTACTTATTAATGAAGCCGGTAACTGATGTGGTAAACTCCTTAATGCCAACGGATGAATCGCAGAACATATTCCAGTCTGTGCTAGCGAAACAGTAATGTAGCATCTGCTTCATCGGACCACATCCGTAAGCAGGAATCAGGAGGATAGATTTATGGTTAGATTTGCTAAATGGAGGGCGAGGGAGAGCTTTGTATGCATTTCTGTGTGTGGACTAAGGTAATCTAGAGTTTTGTCTCCTCTAGTTGCACAAGTAACATGCTGGTAGAAATGAGGTAAACCGGATTTCAGTTCCCTGCATTAAAATCACCGGCCACTCGGAGCGCCGCCTCTCGATGAGCATTTTCTTGTTTGCTTCTGGCCCTATTCAGCTCATTGAGTGCGATCTTAGTGCCAGCATCGGTTTGCGTTGATAAATAGACAGCTACAAAAAATATAGATGAAAACTCTCTTGGTAAATAGTATGGTCTACTGCTTACCATGAGGTATTCTAACTCAGGCGTGCAGAACCTTGAGACTTCCTTAATATTAGAGATTGCGCACCAGCTGTTGTTAACAAAGAGACACAGCCCTCCCCCTTAACCTTACCCGATGCTGCTATACTGTCTTGACGATGCATAGAAAAATCAGCTAAATACATATTATCCATGTCGTTGTTCAGCCACGATTCCGAGAATCATACCATGTTACAGTTCTTCAAGTCTCATTGATAGGATGGAGCTCATCCAGTTTTTTATTCAGTGATTGTACATTTGCCAATAGGTCATTAGTTGGCACAGCCACAAAGTTATAAAATCTGATTTTAAACCTAACCTTAACCACACTGTTAACCCTAACCTTAAATTAAGACCAAAAAGAAAATATATGTTTTCATTCATTTTTAAGATATAGACAATTTTGACTTTGCAGCTGGCCCATCTACAGTAGCTGAAATCACACAGTTCTGCCTCCAGGGCAAGATTCATGGCAATAAACATCAACCTGCAAATAAAATGATGCTGACATCTCAAATATAATTCCCCTCCAGAAATGAGCCCAATAACATATTGATCCATATTATCAGGCATGTTGTGCTATTTAGCAATATACATCATCACCTAATGTAGCCCACTTGATGCAGCATATGAATAAATAGTCTGAGGGTTGTCCATCTGCATTTACCCCATTGGGCTAATCATTAGCTTGATCACAAACTCTAAAGTCTAAACATTGGGCTACCGTGATGCTAGTTAGCAACATATTGATGACTTGAATGTCCCCAAAAAACATTGCACTGACACTCAGCCAACTAAGGATGATGTATAGGATGATGTAGGCCTACCTGATGTATAATATAATGTAGGCTTTTACACCTGACACGGTTACATTTAGTCCTGGTGTTCCCTATGCATTGAACACCATTGTCGCCATTGGCAAGCACTACAGCGCATAAACCGTTCCACTGCTTAAAACAAAATGCTATTTTACAGTAAACAAATTGACAAAATACTTTCAGCACACTTATAGGGAAGGACATTCAACAAGCACAGAACAAATGACTGATGATTGGCTGAGAGAAATTGATGATACAAAGATTGGGGGCTGTTTTGTTAGACTTCAGTGTGACTTTTGACATTATCGATCATAGTCTACAGCTGGCAAAACGTATGTGTTATGTCTTTACACCCCCTGCTATATTGTGGATAAAGAGTTACTTGTCTAACAGAACACAGAGGGTGTTCTTTAATAGAAGCCTCTCCAACATAATCCAGGTACAATTATGAATTCCCCAAGGCAGCTGTATAGGCCCCTTACTTTAAAAAATCTTTACTAACGACATGCCACTGGCTTTATGTCTACGTATGCAGATGACATAACACTATATACGTCAGCTACTACAGCGACTGAAATTACTGGAACACTTAACAAAGAGTTGCAGTTAGTTTCACAGTGGGTGGCAAGTAACAAGTAATTCCTAAATATTTCTAAAACTAAAAGCATTGTATTTGGGACAAATCATTCACTAAACTAAATATTGTAATAAATAATGTTGAAATTGAGCAAGTTGAGGTGTTATGGTCAAAACATATTGATACAACAGTAGCTAAGATGGGGAGAAGTCTGTCCATAATAAAGCGCTGCTCTACCTTCTTAACAGCACTATCAACAAGGCAAGTCCTACAGGCCCTAGTTTTGTTGCACCTGGACTACTGTTCAGTCGGGTGGTCAGGTGCCACAAAAAGTGACTTTAGAAAATTGCAATTGGCTTAGAATAAGGCAGCATGGCTGGCCCTTGGATGTACACAGAGAGCTAACATTAATAATATGCATGTCAGTCTCCTGACTCAAAGTGGAGGAGAGAATCTCTCCTGGCTCAAAGTGGAGGAGAGATTGACTTCATCACTACTTGTATTTGTGAGAGGTTGAATACACCGAGCTGTCTGTTTTGTCTGTACAGCTGTCTGTATAACTCCTACACCCATGCATACCCCACAAGACATGCCACAAGAGGTCTCTTCACAGTCCCCAAGTCCAGAACAGGCTATGGGAGGCGCACAATACTATATAGAGGCATGACTACATGGAACTTTATTCCACATCAAGTATCTGATGCAAGCAGTAAAATGATATTTTTAAAAAACAGAGATTTAAAAAAACCTTATGGAACAGCGTGGACTGTGAAGCAACACAAACATTGGCACAGACACATTTGGAACATAGTTGCTTGGTCTTGGACCCAGTAGTTCTGAGACAGAAAGGAAATAACTATAAACTATAAGCAGTCCCTCTATCTACACTTCTGTTCTTTACCTGTGTGTAATCTATGTACTGTACTGTTTTACAGAAACGTCAAACTCTAGTGATGCATTCCAGGCTGTCACCCTGGCAAGGACTTGTCATGTTTTTCATGGAGGAAACCGGCCAGCCGGGTGGTCACGTTCTCGTTTGAAGCACTTTATTCACACTGATAAGTGGCCCCCCAGCCGTGTCGGTAGTGGAGTGACCATTCCTGAGCACACAGCAGTGTTACAGGGTGCCAGCGGAAATAACACCAACGCTGCCGCTGATAAGATTAGACTGGCCGTCATCTTTATCTGGCCTAGCTGGCCCCGGCCAAACGCTGAGCCCTGTCCTGGGGGCAGAGGAGAGAGAGGACACAGCCCCAACCTCCTCCAGCCCCACCGCCACCATCCATCTCTCCACCAGCACACTGCTCTGCCTGTCATGTGAGAATTATTATTAGCGGTGGAGAGCATGAGGGGGATTTAAAGGGGATACTGGCAGTGAGGGCTATATCAGACAGTCAGAGAGGTTGGGATGACAGACCAAGTGACCTGGTTTTCATGCGATAAAAGAGATTGAGATATGAGTGGTGATTACGTGACAGGCTCTCAGACAGTCATGTTGATACGAGCCTTGTGATTTCCATGTCCTATATTGAAGACTCAATTGTGTGATTTCTGTCATCTCAAAGATCAGTCTGCCATCGTAATCAAAGTATTGACATCATATTGTAAAACCTTTTATTTTGTTTTATTTCTCTGTTTGTCAGGACTCATAGTTCATCTTCAAGGTTATTACTGGTAATAACAAGGGAATGTTAAAACCATTTTAGACTCTCTCCAGATCTATCTCACCAAGCTATGAATACTTGCCTAAATACCATGATTGATCCAACACTCTGATTTTGAAACTACACTGTCTGCAGGCTGAAAGATTGTTCTTCTTATTTTCCATTGAATGTACATTATGCTTATAAAATGACATTACCAGAAAGATCAGGTTTCACTATGAGCTATTTCATGTGAAGAGAGTCATTTTGTGACTTTCCCCACCTATGGGGCTGTATTTATCCCCTCATAAGGTTAGAAGTCAATTCATTTAGGTCAGAAAGGTGTTATGACATGGAATGGAATTTTCATGTTTTTAAAATCATTTTCAATTCACGGTTTGCTATTCGAATGAAGTAGAGGCAGTATTTGCGTGTCGCTGTACTTCTGGAGAGATGAGATAGATATGTGGAGCCTACAGTATAAAAATGGTGAGGCAAACATGTTTTTCACTAAAATGGATGAATAGTGGAAACACTTGAATGACATGACAGCAACCAAGACATGTACGTTATATAGTGTAATGTAGAGAAAGTGTTTCCTCTAGTCAAACCTAGAAAGCGCCCCACCAAGGACTGCTGTCCCCCGCCTAAACATGTTTGCCTATTAAGTCATTTTTAAAAAATCGCTGTTGCGAACCCTAGTGTTTCATTTGGTGGCCTACGTATTTAATATTTAATTCCTAACAACCCCGTTCCCTTTTCCTTCTGCCATAAAGAATCATTATATGTCTCATTTACTGAGCACATTACTACTCGCACTCTTAACATGAGAACATCCGGGACACACTGCTTTTTGTTTTTATTCTAAGCCTTGTTTATCGGTGGCTCTGTGGTGAAGCATAGCTCAGAAGTGGCACATGCACAGACACGCACTCAGCAGGCTCTATACCGCATACTCTTGTGTTCAATGGTTATGACGAGGAAGATGACATTTGTAAAACAAAAAAAAAGAGAAGTTATGGTTTGAATCGTGTCCGTAAACCCCATGGTCTGCTTATTTGACATATGAGTAAATAAAGTGGCATTGATCACAAACCATTTACAATCATTTTACACGTGATAGACGTGCATGTATCTGCTGTATATCATGAATGATATCTAGGCTATATCATAAACACCCCTACATCTACACTTTATATGACTGAATTCATGAATAGGATTGTAACTGAACTCCTGTGTGATTATGTCGAGAGGTATAGGAGTACTATAGCAGAGCAGCTGTTTGAAGAACCAGCACTTCTGCTGCAGCTGCTGCCACTGGTGGTAAAGCAGTGTCCAACAGCAGCCTCCTCTAACCCCAGTTTCCCATAGAGGGCGCAAGCAAGGCAGATGCAGGGGAGAGCCCTGTCCAATGAGCTGTAGCCTGACTGCAGACTCTATTGAACGCTGCCAGGGTTGCCTAGGCAGACACAGATAGACAGAGGAGCAGAGCTGCTCTTGTTTGCTGAGTTAGGAAGTAGATACTGCACTACAGCTCAGATACACAGACCTGTGCAGGGGCAGGGACAGGGGAGGGGCAGGGCGTGGGGCAACGGTGTAGCTCACACTTCTCCTCCTGACAGAGTCCTCACCTTTTTAATTTCCTTCTAATCTGAGTCAGTGTCACTGAAGACATCCTGTTTGCTAGAACAGGGGAGTGGCATGATGTATCGTAACTATAACAACATCATTGTTTTTCAGCTATTGATCCTTCAATTCAAAATCCCATTAACCAGCTCTGCAAACGTTATATAGTCAAAATATGGAGTTGCGCAGAGCAACTGTCATCATTACTGGCGTTACGCACGATATGTACTTCCAGAAAAGGTTGAATTTAGAAGTATTGTTTTTGACCAAGTGCGTGTGTGCCAAATCCACCTTCGGACAGTTTCAACAAAATCCCTAATTACTGCCACATTCAGGTCGGCTGATCCAGCAGCAGGACAGTATCCCGAAAGATCATTGATTTCATTTATATTTAGACCTTTTTTAGAAGTTCATACCGTGTGCGGAATGACAGTAATTATGATAGTCGCTCTGCAAAACTCCATATTTTGGTGAGTACCGAACGGATTTTGACATGATAAAGTTTGCAAGGCTGGTTAATGGGACTTTGAATTCAAGGATCCTGGGTGCCAGAGGAGATCTCGTCTCAAGCCCAGGTCTGGTTCACCCATAGCCCACACAATGTTTTTGAATCAGAATAGTGCACCATGGTCATAAGTCTACATCAGTTTTGTTGTTGACTGTGTTGCAATGGAATCAGACAGAGTACAGTAGCTACAGTACCTACAGTATTCATTACTTCCCAACTTCCTCAGTGATAGCCACTGAACCAGCAAACTATTCCAGCCTTCATTACTGGGGTATGTCCCTCATTACTGTATCATAATCCACAAACAAGCCCAAAACTGGACAGAGTTCAATCAATCAATTATATAATTTACCTTTCCTTTCTCAATTACTATCAATTGTCCATCAGCTGTGAGTGGCACTGATCCCAACAAATTTCCCTAACATGGCAATGTTCAACCAATCACATGGGAATGACTCCTACTGTCATTTGCGCTAGTTTTTTTTGCCTGACAACAGTTCAAGTTTAGTCAGATCTCCCTGAGTGAAGGCAGCATGGCTGGAGTGGAGCTGAGTTCTTTTGCAAGGACATTCCACTCAGACTAATCACAGGCTTTTTTGGGCTAAACTGCGAGAAAAATAGAACCAGGGAACCAGTGGAATTTTAAGACACAGATAGGTGACGTCTGAATTGGCTTTAATCAGAAAGTAATTTGGAGAATGTTGCTTTGTCCCAGTGTGTTAATCCGCCTTGGTATTATAAGGGAAACTCGTTTTTTATTCAACTACCCCTCCAGCCCAGAATCTCTCCATTAGTGATGACATTTAGGCTCAAACATTAAGGTCTGTGTTCTAAAAGTGGACTTTAGGGAACAGATCAGTGGTGCATTCCATTTTTTTTGTTCAACTTCCCCTATTTTAAAGTTCTACTTTCTACTGAACATGAATGAGTGGAATCTGAAAGTACAAGTATGACCCAACCTCAATTCCATTCATTAGTGTCACAGACCCATTTCTCTGCTTAGAGTCCTATACAAAGCAATTTCACTCAATCTCATTGTTTGTACCGGCCTACGGTGTATCACATGATTTCAACATCCGGACTGTAGACTGCCTTTGCTTCCATATATAACCCCTTATAATAGGTCAATTATGGAATTATACATATTGCAATTCGTGGATCCATATCTTCGGTTGACAATTTCAGCTACTGACAGCCGATGCTGATTAATATAACAAACTTATGATGGTAGGATTTCTTCCATAATAGTTTACGCATGGTTGCCCTAGTCATGTTGACCCTTTATTGGAGCATTAGAATAGATACAGACAAATAAGAACACTGTGTTTTGAGAAGCCTCAACTGTGTATGGTCTGCTGACTGATATGTCTGATTGTGGAAGTAGACATTCAAGACAATGTACATTTGTAATGCTGCAGGACCATGCTGTGGAAGTGTCCGCACTAGGGAACAGGTGTCAGGTGTTTCATAACATAGTGTTCTCCTCTCATTTGCATAGACCGATGTTTAAAGGTCCGGTTGTCACATCTGCTTGACACTTTGGCCCTCATATTGGAATGTGTGTGTGTGTGTGTGTGTGTGTCCCTTTGTTTGTTTGGTGAGCGCCTTCAGTCATGTTGGAGCTCTGTATCTATCTAGCAGTAGGGTTGTGTGTGGCGCCCTGCAGAGGGGGCCAGTTCCGGGTCGGTGGGGGTGAGCAGAGGGGGGGGGGGGTTAGGGTTATCAATGGCCCACAGCTGCATAGACAGCTGAAATTATTCAAATAAACTGCATGTGATGCTCCATATAATCTGCAGGACTCTAGTCGGGCCTCCGAGACGCACACCCTGTTGACGTAATGGACATAAATATTGAAAACAGAAAAGGTTGCGGAGTTGATTCACTCAATCAGCCCCGGAAGAATATGAAGGATTCAACTTTTATGAATGTGTCATGCACACAATGTGGTATTTACAGAGAGCAAGAAAAAGATTTAACCAAAGGTGGAGCGAGAGGGGGATAGTGATATAGATAGGGTGGGAAAGAAGGGCAGAGATAAGGACAAAGTGAGCAGTCACGTTCTGGGGAGACCCCCCCATCCCCCCTGGTTGGACCTTGAGCGAGGGCTGCCTGGATACACAGCCAGTGCTGTGTCATGGTTGTGTGTGATGAGCGACTGAGCATGACTCAGCACTATGAAGAGTGACAAACATGGCTGCCAGAGAGTGACACTAACTCATTTAGTCTTGTGGTAAAATGAGTGACTTTTTAGGAACTTAAAGGACAGCTTTTCTCACCCCTTTTACACCTCCTCACACCCCCTACCCCCAAATCATACCCTAACTCATACTCCTCTTCACACACCCCCTACCCCCCAAATCATACCCTAACTTATACTCCTCTTCACACACCCCCTACCCCCCAAATCATACCCTAACTTATACTCCTCTTCACACACCCCCTACCCCCAAATCATACCCTAACTCATACTCCCCTTCACACCACCCCCTACCCCCAAATCATACCCTAACTCATACTCCCCTTCACACCACCCCCTACCCCCAAATCATACCCTAACTCATACTCCCCTTCACACCACCCCCTACCCCCAAATCATACCCTAACTCATACTCCTCTTCACACACCCTCTACCCCCAAATCATACCCTAACTCATACTCCTCTTCACACACCCTCTACCCCCAAATCATACCCTAACTCATACTGCTCCTCACACCCCCCTGCCTCCCAGATCATACCCTAACTCATACTCCTCCTCACACCCCCTACCCCCAAATCATACCCTAACTCATACTGCTCCTCACACCCCCTGCCCCCCAAATCATACCCTAACTCATACTCCTCCTCACACCCCATGCACCCCAAATCATACCCTAACTCATACTCCTCCTCACACCCCATGCACCCCAAATCATACCCTAACTCATACTATACTCCACACCACCACCTCTGACCCCTTTCAGGGGATTCCCACTGGAATCCCCAGACAAAGACAGGAGTGCAACTCCTTTTTGGGAGCCTGTTTGCACCCCTCAGTGACCCTGCCATGTGTGTGTGTCAGCCACTTGCACTCAGTTCCTGTTTGTGGAGGCCCATTGGCCCTGGCAAACACTGTCACTCAGCTTATCTCTTGTGTTTTATGTTCCACCCAGTCGGGGCACAAACAGCCCTTTGTGGCTGAGAGGTGGCTGGGCCCAGTCCAGGCCAGCCCATGCAGCTGTTCCCCACTGTTGGACATTTCCCTACTTGGTGACCCTCAGTGTGCTGCCTGGGGCCCTGTGTGCTGTGGCCCAGAGTCCAGGGCTGTTCAGAGGGTTCAGGGCTGGTGAGAAAGCGGAGGAGAGAGTCTCCTGGACTGCCTGCAGTTGGGGGTGGAGAGGAGGGGGGACAGAGGAGGGGAGGGGAGGCCAAGACATGCTATGTGGTGCTGGACTGAGCGTTGGCTCAGGGGTGGTGGTGGGGCCTGAACTTACAATGCCTCTTTCATGTGTGTGTGGAGTGTTTGACTTTGTGATTGAGCCCTGTACTCTCCCTCCACATCTTCCATTTGCAAGTCAGAGACCATTGATGACACACCAAATGCATTTGAAAGATACTTTTTGTCTTCTTCTAATGCCTCTTAAAGGAAAACTCCACCCAAAAACAATATTTTGGTATTTGTTTCATTGGTCCCTTGTTGACATAGTACCAACAGCTTTGCTTGTCAGTAGTCAAGTTTTCAAGATATGTAAATTTCAATATACAGAAATCATCCCTGTATGATGCATTATATGATGTGCCGTTTTGCATCATATGATGCAAAATGGATGATTTCTGTATTTTGAAAGTTACATATCTTAACTTGATTGCTGACAAGCAAAACATTTTGGGACTATGTCAACAATGGATGAATGAAACAAATACCAAATATGGGTGGAATTGTCCTTCAAGGGGTAAGTAATCCAATGGTAACTAATCGGATTACTTTACTGAGTTTGGGTAATCCAAAAGTTACCTTACTGATTACAATTTTGGGCAGGTAACTAGTAACTGTATCGGAGTACATTTAGAAAGGAACCTACCCAACCCTGCCTGTCGCCAATTACTCCAACCCATCATGGGTCTCCCTTCAGACCCCTCCACCTGAACCCTGGTGACATGGCAGCTCCCCTCACCGGAGGTTCACTGCTCTGTAACACAAAGTGCATTGTGTTTGACCCATTAAGCACTCTTAAAAGGAGCAGTCGGCGAGGGAGGCACAAAGCCACTTGCTGTGCTAGCACTGAGTGAGGAGACAGCAAGAATGTGCCCCTAGACTTGGCTAGGTAGCTTACTTCTCTTGTCGGCGCGAGAGCTTGAATGCTCTATAAATATTGTGTGTGTGTGTGTGTGTGGGCTCACGTTTGTTCTTATAATTGGTAATGTGTCTGTCTGCGTGTTTGTGCGTATCGTTTTAACTTATATGTGTGCATGCTTGCGTATCTCCTGTGTGTATGTGTGTGTGTCTGTGTTTGGGTGTGCAGGTATGGGTTTTTGTGGCAGTGAGAGTGCCTACACAAATTGGACATGTGTGGGTGCATGCCTGTGTGCGCAGTGGCGGTCGGTGACGTTTAAGATTATGTAGGACACTTTTTTTAAATGAATATGGCCTTATTTCTATTACAGCATACTGAATGACTGTCATTCATATTCCATTCACCCAGTTCAATGTAATATGGATAGGTTTAGGCTACTACTTTTATGCTGGTGAATGAGGACCCAAAAGCGACTTAACGAAAACAGAGTCTTTATTCCAGTATATGACAAAAGTAATAATCCTGGATATATCAAGGAGAAAACAAAACAGGAAAAACTGAAATCCACTCGTAGTTGCGAGGACTGACTGGAGACTCGACCATAGACTGCAGGTTGCTTCGGGAAGGCACCGACCGTAGCAGACTAAGACACCTGCTCATACGCAGCATCTGAAGAAGATAAAACACGACAGGGCGAGACAAGGACACAGAACAGCGAACATCATACAAGGATCCGACAAGGACAGAAGCGGAAAACAGAGGGAGAAATAGTGGCTCTAATCAGAGGGCAAAATAGGGGACAGGTGTGAAAAGAGTAAATGAGGAACAGCTGGGAGCAGGAACGGAACGATAAGGAGAGAGAGCGAGAGAGGGAGAGAGGGAGGGGAAGAGAGGGATAGAAAGAGGGAAAGAACCTAATAAGACCAGCAGAGGGAAACGAATAGAAGGGAAGCACAGAGACAAGACATGATAACCAATGACAAAACATGACAGTACCCCACCACTCACCGAGCGCCTCCTGGCGCACTCGAGGAGGAACCCTGGCGGCAACGGAGGAAATCATCAATCAGCGAACGGTCCAGCACGTCCCGAGATGGAACCCAACTCCTCTCCTCAGGACCGTAACCCTCCCAATCCACTAAGTACTGGTGACCACGTCCCCGAGAACGCATGTCCATGATCTTTCGTACCTTGTAAATAGGTGCGCCCTCGACAAGGACGGGGGGAAGACGAACGGGGGCGCGAAGAAAGGGCTTGACACAGGAGACATGGAAGACAGGGTGGACGCGACGAAGATGTCGCGGAAGAAGCAGTCGCACAGCGACAGGATTGACGACCTGGGAGACACGGAACGGACCAATGAACCGCGGAGTCAACTTGCGAGAAGCTGTCGTAAGGGGAAGGTTACGAGTGGAAAGCCACACTCTCTGGCCGCGACAATACCTAGGACTCTTAATCCTACGTTTATTGGCGGCTCTCACAGTCTGCGCCCTGTAACGGCAAAGTGCAGACCTCACCCTCCAGGTGCGCTCACAACGTTGGACAAACGCCTGAGCGGAGGGAACGCTGGACTCGGCGAGCTGGGACGAGAACAGAGGAGGCTGGTACCCCAGACTACTCTGAAACGGAGATAGCCCGGTAGCAGACGAAGGAAGCAAGTTGTGAGCGTATTCTGCCCAGGGGAGCTGTTCTGCCCAAGACGCAGGGTTTCTAAAAGAAAGGCTGCGTAATATGCGACCAATCGTCTGATTGGCCCTTACTGCTTGACCGTTAGACTGGGGATGAAAACCGGAAGAGAGACTGACGGAAGCACCAATCAAACGACAGAATTCCCTCCAAAACTGTGACGTGAATTGCGGACCTCTGTCTGAAACGGCGTCTAACGGGAGGCCATGAATTCTGAACACATTCTCAATGATGATTTGTGCCGTCTCCTTAGCGGAAGGAAGCTTAGCGAGGGGAATGAAATGTGCCGCCTTAGAGAACCTATCGACAACCGTAAGAATCACAGTCTTCCCCGCAGACGAAGGCAGACCGGTAATGAAGTCTAAGGCGATGTGAGACCATGGTCGAGAAGGAATGGGAAGCGGTCTGAGACTACCGGCAGGAGGAGAGTTACCTGACTTAGTCTGCGCGCAGTCCGAACAAGCAGCCACGAAACGGCGCGTGTCACGCTCCTGAGTAGGACACCAAAACCGCTGGCGAATAGAAGCAAGTGTACCCCGAACGCCGGGGTGGCCAGCTAACTTGGCAGAGTGAGCCCACTGAAGAACAGCCAGACGAGTAGAAACAGGAACGAAAAGAAGGTTACTAGGACAAGCGCGCGGCGACGCAGTGTGAGTGAGTGCTTGCTTAACCTGTCTCTCAATTCCCCAGACAGTCAACCCGACAACATGCCCATCAGGAAGAATCCCCTCGGGATCGGTAGAAGCCACAGAAGAACTAAAGAGACAGGATAAGGCATCAGGCTTGGTGTTCTTATTACCCGGGCGATAAGAAATCACGAACTCGAAACGAGCGAAAAACAACGCCCAACGAGCTTGACGTGCATTAAGTCGTTTGGCAGAACGGATGTACTCAAGGTTCTTATGGTCAGTCCAAACGACAAAAGGAACGGTCGCCCCCTCCAACCACTGTCGCCATTCGCCTAGGGCTAAGCGGATGGCGAGCAGTTCGCGGTTACCCACATCATAGTTGCGTTCCGATGGCGACAGGCGATGAGAAAAATAAGCGCAAGGATGGACCTTATCGTCAGACTGGAAGCGCTGGGACAGAATGGCTCCCACGCCCACCTCTGAAGCGTCAACCTCGACAATGAATTGTTTAGTGACGTCAGGAGTAACAAGGATAGGAGCGGACGTAAAACGCTTCTTGAGGAGATCAAAAGCTCCCTGGGCGGAACCGGACCACTTAAAGCACGTCTTGACAGAAGAGCTGTGAGAGGGGCAGCAACTTGACCGAAATTCCGAATGAAACGCCGATAGAAATTAGCGAAACCTAGAAAGCGCTGCAACTCGACACGTGACCTTGGAACGGGCCAATCACTGACAGCCTGGACTTTAGCGGGATCCATCTGAATGCCTTCAGCGGAAATAACAGAACCGAGAAATGTGACAGAGGAGACATGAAAGGCGCACTTCTCAGCCTTCACGTAGAGACAATTCTCTAAAAGGCGTTGGAGTACACGTCGAACGTGCTGAACATGAATCTCGAGTGACGGTGAAAAAATCAGGATATCGTCAAGGTAGACAAAAACAAAGATGTTCAGCATGTCTCTCAGTACATCATTAACTAATGCCTGAAAAACAGCTGGAGCATTAGCGAGACCGAACGGCAGAACCCGGTACTCAAAATGCCCTAACGGAGTGTTAAACGCCGTTTTCCACTCGTCCCCCTCTCTGATGCGCACGAGATGGTAAGCGTTACGAAGGTCCAACTTAGTAAAGAACCTGGCTCCCTGCAGAATCTCGAAGGCTGACGACATAAGGGGAAGCGGATAACGATTCTTAACCGTTATGTCATTCAGCCCTCGATAATCCACGCAGGGGCGCAGAGTACCGTCCTTCTTCTTAACAAAAAAAACCCCGCTCCGGCGGGAGAGGAAGAAGGCACTACGGTGCCGGCGTCGAGAGAAACAGACAAATAATCCTCGAGAGCCTTACGTTCGGGAGCCGACAGAGAGTATAGTCTACCCCGAGGGGGAGTGGTCCCCGGAAGGAGATCAATACTACAATCATACGACCGGTGAGGAGGAAGGGAGTTGGCTCTGGACCGACTGAAGACCGTGCGCAGATCATGATATTCCTCCGGCACTCCTGTCAAATCACCAGGTTCCTCCTGAGAAGAGGGGACAGAAGAAACAGGAGGGATAGCAGACATTAAACACTTCACATGACAAGAAACGTTCCAGGATAGGATAGAATTACTAGACCAATTAATAGAAGGATTATGACATACTAGCCAGGGATGACCCAAAACAACAGGTGTAAAAGGTGAACGAAAAATCAAAAAGGAAATGGTCTCACTGTGGTTACCAGATACTGTGAGGGTTAAAGGTAGTGTCTCATATCTGATACTGGGGAGAAGACTACCATCTAAGGCGAACATGGGCGTGGGCTTCCCTAACTGTCTGAGAGGAATGTCATGTTTCCGAGCCCATGCTTCGTCCATAAAACAACCCTCAGCCCCAGAGTCTATCAAGGCACTGCATGAAGCAGCCGAACCGGTCCAGCGTAGATGGACCGACATGGTAGTACAGGATCTTGATGGAGAGACCTGAGTAGTAGCGCTCACCAGTAGCCCTCCGCTTACTGATGAGCTCTGGCTTTTACTGGACATGAATTGACAAAATGTCCAGCAGAACCGCAATAGAGGCGAAGGCGGTTGGTGATCCTCCGTTCCCTCTCCTTAGTCGAGATGCGAATACCTCCCAGCTGCATGGGCTCAGTCTCTGAGCCGGAGGGAGGAGATGGTTGCGATGCGGAGAGGGGGAACACCGTTAACGCGAGCTCTCTTCCACGAGCTCGGTGACGAAGATCTACCCGTCGTTCTATGCGGATGGTGAGTGCAATCAAAGAGTCCACACTGGAAGGAACCTCCCGGGAGAGAATCTCATCCTTAACCTCAGCGTGGAGTCCCTCCAGAAAACGAGCGAGCAACGCCGGCTCGTTCCAGTCACTAGAGGCAGCAAGAGTGCGAAACTCTATAGAGTAATCCGTTATGGATCGATCACCTTGACATAGGGAAGCCAGGGCCCTAGAAGCCTCCCTACCAAAAACTGAACGATCAAAAACCCGTATCATCTCCTCTTTAAAGTTCAGGTAATTGTTAGAACACTCAGCCCTTGCCTCCCAGATAGCTGTGCCCCACTCTCGAGCCCGACCAGTAAGGAGTGAAATGACGTAAGCAATCCGAGCTCTCTCTCTTGAGTATGTGTTGGGTTGGAGAGAGAACACAATATCACACTGGGTGAGAAAGGAGCGGCACTCAGTGGGCTGCCCAGAGTAACATGGTGGGTTATTAACCCTAGGTTCCGGAGACTCGGAAGACCAGGAAGTAGCTGGTGGGACGAGACGAAGACTCTGAAACTGTCCTGAGAGGTCGGAAACCTGAGCAGCCAGGGTCTCAACGGCATGACGAGCAGCAGACAATTCCTGCTCGTGTCTGCCGAGCATTGCTCCCTGGATCTCGACGGCAGTGTTACGAGAATCCGTAGTCGCTGGGTCCATTCTTGGTCGGATCCTTCTGTTATGCTGGTGAATGAGGACCCAAAAGCGACTTAACGAAAACAGAGTCTTTATTCCAGTATATGACAAAAGTAATAATCCTGGATATATCAAGGAGAAAACAAAACAGGAAAAACTGAAATCCACTCGTAGTTGCGAGGACTGACTGGAGACTCGACCATAGACTGCAGGTTGCTTCGGGAAGGCACCGACCGTAGCAGACTAAGACACCTGCTCATACGCAGCATCTGAAGAAGATAAAACACGACAGGGCGAGACAAGGACACAGAACAGCGAACATCATACAAGGATCCGACAAGGACAGAAGCGGAAAACAGAGGGAGAAATAGTGGCTCTAATCAGAGGGCAAAATAGGGGACAGGTGTGAAAAGAGTAAATGAGGAACAGCTGGGAGCAGGAACGGAACGATAAGGAGAGAGAGCGAGAGAGGGAGAGAGGGAGGGGAAGAGAGGGATAGAAAGAGGGAAAGAACCTAATAAGACCAGCAGAGGGAAACGAATAGAAGGGAAGCACAGAGACAAGACATGATAACCAATGACAAAACATGACACTACATTATACTTGAGTTTGCCTTATACCTATCATGAGGTTGCTACAACCTAGCCAACCAATGAAAGTTTAGAATGTAGCACTGGGTGAAAAGGGTCCATATATCAGGGGATATCTTTACATGACACGTTTTTGATATTCTGGAGAATACAGACCATTTCCAATGCATATTTGGAGTTTTGTGGATATGCACCATATCCTGACCAATTCTGAATCCAGATGTGTCTTTTAGACATGTACACTGAACAACAATATCAATATAAATGTAAAGTCCCATGTGAAATAAAAGATCCCATAAAATTCCATAAGCACAAAAAGCTTATTTCTCTTAAAGTTTGTGCACAAATTAGTTTACATCCCTGTTTCTCCTTTGCCAAGATAATCCATCCACCCTGACAGGTGTGGCATATCAAGAAGCTGATTAAACAGCATGGTCATTACACAGGTGCACCTTGTGCCGGGGGCAATAAAAGGCCACAATAAAAGGAGTTGTAGCGATGAGACAAGATAGTAACTACTAACAATTGGACACCACAAAATTGGGGAGAAAAGGGGGTAAAATGTTTAAAATAATACAAAATTTAAAAAGAACACAATAGAGAAATCTATGTACAGTGTGTGCAAATGGAGAAAAGTAGGCAGGTAAGAAAATAAATAGGCTATATAAGCAAATATAATTATAATTTAGCATTAAAACTGACGTGATAGATGTGCAGATGATGTGCAAGTAGAAATACTGGGGTGCAAAAGAGCAAGAGGATAAATAGCAATATGGGGATGAGGTAGTTGGTTGTGCTATTTACAGATTGGCTGTGGACAGGTACAGTGATCGGTAAGCTGCTCTGACAGCTGATGCTTAAAGTTAGAGAGCGAGATATACGACTCCAGCTTCAGTGATTTTTTGCAATTCATTCCAGTCATTTGCAGCAGAGAACTGGAAGGAAAGGTGGCCAAAGTAAGTGTTGGCTTTGGGGATGACCAGTAAAATATACCTGCTGGAGCGTGTGCTATGGGCGGGTGTTTCTATGGTGACCTGTGAGCTGCGATAAGGCGGGGCTTTACATAGCAAAAACCTATAGATGACCTGGAGCCAGTGGGTTTGGCGACGAATATGTATTGAGGGCCAGCCCATGAGAGCATACAGGTCGCAGTGGTGGGTAGTATATGGGGCTTTGGTGACAAAACGGAAGGCACTGTGATAGACTACATCCAGTTTGCTGAGTAGAGTGTTGGAGGCTATTTTGTAAATGACATCGCCGGAAGTCAAGGATCGGTAGGATAGTCAGTTTTACAAGCTTATGTATGGCAGCATGAGTGAAGGATAATCGTTATTTAGTTTTACTAGCATTTAAAAACAGTTGGAGGCCATGGAAGGAGTGTTGTACGGCATTGAATCTCGTTTGGAGGTTTGTTAACATAGTGTCCAAAGAAGGGCCAGATGTATACAGAATGGTGTCGTCTGCGTAGAGGTGGATCAGAGAATCACTAGCAGCAAGAGCGACATCATTGATATATACAGATAAAATAGTTGTCCCGAGAATTGAACCCTGTGGCACCACCATAGAGACTGCCAGAGGTCCGGACAACAGGCCCTTTGAATTGACACACTGAACTCTATCTGAGAAGTAGTTGGTGAACCAGGCGAGGCAGTCATTTGAGAAACCAAGGCTATTGAGTCTGCCGATAAGATTGCGGTGATTGACCGAGTCGAAAGCCTTGGCCAGGTCGATGAAGACGGTTGCACAGTACTGTCTTTTATCGATGGCGGTTATGATATCGTTTAGGAAGGGGGTCTATAATAATAATAATAATATATGCCATTTAGCAGACGCTTTTATCCAAAGCGACTTACAGTCATGTGTGCATACATTCTACGTATGGGTGGTCCCGGGAATTGAACCCACTACCCTGGCATTACAAGCGCCATGCTCTACCAACTGAGCTACAGAAGGACCACAAGCGGCAACGGTGCGAGACTTGTTTCTGGAAAGGTGGATTTTTAAGAGTAGAAGCTCGAATTGTTTGGGCACAGACCTGGATAGTATGACAGAACTCTGCAGTCTTTCTCTGCAGTAGATTGCAACTGTCACGCCTTGGTCTTAGTATTTTGTGTTTTCTTTAATTATTTGGTCAGGCCAGGGTGTGACATGGGTTTATGTTGTTGTATTTCGTATTGGGGTTTTTGTATTATTGGGATTGCGGCTGAGTAGGGGTGTTGTATGGGCTTGGCTGCCTGAGGCGGTTCTCAATCAGAGTCAGGTGATTCTCGTTGTCTCTGATTGGGAACCGTATTTAGGTAGCCTGGTTTCGCTTTGTATTTCGTGGGTGATTGTTCCTGTCTCTGTGTAGTTTCACCAGATAGGCTGTATTAGGTTTCACGTTCCGTTTGTTGTTTTCGTATGTGTATAGTTATTTCATGTATCGCTTTTTTCCTTCATTAAAGACATGAGTAACCACCACGCTGCATTTCGGTCCGACTCTCTTTCTACAAACGAAGAACGACGTTACAGCAACTCCACCCCCTTTGGCAGTTCTATCTTGTCGGAAGATGTTATAGTTGGGGATGGAAATTTCAGGATTTTTGATGGCCGTGATTCAAGGATATCAGGGTTGGTGGAGTGTGCTTCTAATGTTAACATGAATCAAACCAAGGCTTTTATGGTTACAGAAGTCAACAAATGAGAGTACCTGGGGAATGGGAGTGGTGCTGGGGACTGCAGGACCTGGGTTAACCTCTACATCCCAGAGGAACAGAGGAGGATTCGTTAGCTAACTAGCTAGCTAACAAAATAGCAACTTGTCGTACTAGCTAGTTCCAATTTGTTTTCTCGTCATGAGTGAAGCAGGTATAGTAGCTACCTTGTGGTATGGTTATTTGAAATAACTATATTTTCTTGCAATATCTAAAATAATATTTTAGACAGTTTGGAGTGGATCACAGACCAACGCTACCACCGCGTTCGGTCTGGACTGCGAGGGATCGCCACTGATGATTCAATCTGCACCCATCGTATGGTCCATGTTAACAAACAGGGCAGGCAGGGATAGGGCTGTTGCGGTGACGGTATTACCACCACATCAGCAGTCATGAGTGGTAGTTCAATTCCACGTGATTGTTGATTCACTGTAATCTCCTTTTATGCACTCTGGACATGCGTTGTTGGTATCCAACTCGCTAATGACTGTTGGGTCACTAATGGCCTGGTACTTAAGGCTCTATTGTCCCTCCATCAGGTCCTAACGGTCTGGTACTTAGTGCTCTGTTGTCCCTCCGTCAGGTCCTAATGTTCTGGTAGTCAGGGCTCTATTGTCCCTCTAACCACTCCGACATCAATGCAAATGCAATAGAAAATCACATCAAACACTTATCATCAAAACAGTATGTGCTTTTATAACTCACTTAACTGTGATGATCAATTTGAAGAAAGATGTTCAAGAGCAGGTTGATACTCAGTGGAAACATGGTCATTGTGGATGTTGTTTCAAAGCCAAACACAACGAAATGGAGAGCACTTTCCATGGTGCTGTATAATTCAAAACCCCCATATGCATATTAGAGCTTTTGATTACGCATAAGCCTATATATGAGCCCATGCCAAAATAAATATTTAAAATAATGATTGTGCCTTTATACAATACATAGCCTAATAGCCTACCATATATTACACTATGGCAGAAAAACCTTTTTTTTAAGGATTTAAGATGTCTTTGGTACATAATTGTTCTAGCAATCGCCTTTGAGTGTGGACTGTATTATTGTGCATACTGGATTGACTTGTTACCATATGCTATGCTCCAAACTTTCTATCCATGAGTCTGGGAGAGAACATATAGGCCAAGGCAAGGCTTTTGGTTCATTGATTGTGCAGGGTTTCTTACAGTTAACCTACAATTATAGTGAATTTGTATTTTGATGTTGAATAGCCTAGTAATAGGGCTTTTAAAAATATATATTTTCATAATTAATAGGCTAACACATTACCTTTAGCTACAGAACATGTCACCAATGTGCATTTCCAACTCCTCTCTCTCCTTCATTACTTTCTGGATCGCGTAGAGGGCGGGACGATCAACAATTTAATGAAATATGTTTTGTTGTGAAAACATGTTACTATCGATGTTCCCGAAAATATTTGACTTGGTTTCCCAAATGAAGCACTGGGTAGCTTCAGGAACAGGGTTGGAGAGCCCATGGCATACAGAGTTTGGACGTAATATCACCTGTCGTTTCAGCGAGAGGCTGCATGCACCTCAAACAGTGGTTGATGCGTGGGGTGAAATAATCAAATCAAAGTTTATTGGTCACGTACCCAGATTTGCAGATGTTATCGCAGGTGCAGGGAAATGCTTGTGTTTCGAGCTCCCAACAGTGCAGTAATACCTAGCAATAATAATTTTTTTTAAATAAACTCTGAACACATTAAAAAAAATGTCAATAATTATTCTTGCAAGCCCAGAGATTTCTATATACAATCCAGTGAGAAAGTTTTGATGGTTGCCACTAAAAAGAGGAGGATCCCAGCTGCTACTCTATTCTACTCCAGTTTTATAGCCTAAAACTGGACTAGCCTACCCAAACTGAAGGAAAGTGGCCTTAATTCGCTTTTCTAGTACATATGAATGACATGCTTTTTTCCCCTCTTCATGTTCCTGCCCATTTGATAATGGGCCATTCTAAATCAAAACTCATTTTACATAATAGCAAAGACAAAATTAAATTGAGAATAGTCTTCTTTTTCTTTTTCTTCAAATAATCGTAGCCTATAATCGCATCATGCAGTCACAATATATGTTTTGATTTCGAATACATTCTAAGGTTTGTATCATTCACAACTAAAGAAGGCAAACAACTCTAAATCTAGTGTATAGGTTTAAATAATCACTTTTACACTTGACATAGCCACTTGGGAAAATCATCCTTTGTATTTTATTCAGCTAAGTTCAATTATATTCTTCTTACCATAAAATCATATAATATAAAATAATGGCACAGGACTTACAGTGAATTCTTTTTCCACATTTTGTTACATTACTTATTGTTACTTATTCTAAAATGTATTAAATCATTTTTGTTCCTTCATCAATCTACACACAATACCCCATAATGACAAAGCAAAAACAGATTTTTAGAAAATGTAGCAAATGTATATTTTTTTTAAACGGAAATATGCCATTTACATAAGTATTCAGACCTTTTACTCAGTACTTTGTTGAAGCACCTTTGGCAGCGATTACAGCCTTGAGTCTTCTTGGGTATGAAACTACAAGCTTGGCACACCTGTATTTTGAGAGTTTCTCCCATTCTTCTCTGCAGTTCGTCTCAAGCTTTGTCAGGTTGGATGGGGATCGTTGCTGCACAGCTATTTCCAGGTCGCTACAGAGACGTTAGATCGGGTTCAATTCAGGCTCTGGCTGGGCCACTCAAGGACATTCAGAGACTTGTCCCAAAGCCACTCCTGCGTTGTCTTGGCAGTGTGCTTAAGGTCATTGTCCTATTGGAAGGTGAATCTTTCCCCAGACTGAGGTCCTAAGCAGGTTTTCATCAAGGATCTCTCTGTACTTTGCTCTGTTCATCTTTTCCTCGATCCTGACTAGTCTCCCAGTCCCTGCCTCTGAAAAACATCCCCACAGCATGATGCAGCCACCACCACGCTTCACCGTAGGGATGGTGCCAGGTTTCCTCCAGAAGTGATGCTTGGCATTCAGGCCAAAGAGTTCAATCTTGGTTTCATCAGACCAGAGAATGTTGTTTCTCATGGTCTGAAAACCCTTTAGGTGCCTTTTGGCAAACTCCAAGTGGGCTGTCATGTGCCTTTTACTGAGCAGTTGCTTCCGTCTGGCCATTCTACCATTAAGGCCTGATTGGTGGAGTGGTGCAGAGATTGTCGTCCTTCTGGAAGGTTCTCTCATCTCCACAGAGGAACTCTGGCGCTCTTTCAGAGTGACCATCGTGTTCTTGGTCTCCTCCCTGACCAAGGCTCTTCTCCCCCGATTGCTCAGTTTGGCTGGGCGGCCAGCTCTAGGAAGAGTCTTGGTGGTTCCAAACTTCTTCTATTTAAGAATGATGGAGTCCACTTTGTTCTTGGGGACCTTCAATGCTGCAGAATGTTTTGGGTGCCCTGCCAAAGGTCTGTACTTTGACACAATCCTGTCTCTGAGCTCTACGGACAAATCCTTCAACCTCGTGGCTAAGGTTTTTGCTCTGACATGCACTGACAACTGTTGGATCTTATATAGACAGGTATGTGCCTTTTCAAATCATGTTGAATCAATTGAATTTACCACAGGTGGACTCCAATCAAGTTGTAGAAACATCTCAATGGAAACAGGCTGCACCTGAGCTCAATTTCTAGTGTCATAGCAAAGGGTCTGAATACTTATGTAAATAAGGTATATCGTTTTTATATTTTATACATTTGCAAACATTCTAAAAACCCTTTTTTTGCTTTGTCATTGTGGGGTATTGTGTGTAGATTGATTATGATTTCAATTGATTTAATCCATTTTAGAATAAGGCTGTAACGTAACAAAATGGAGAAAAAGACAAAGGGTCTGAATTCTTTCCGAATGCACTGTATAAGCATACCTTGTCTGCTAAATGACCTAGCCTACAGCCTATAGCATGGCGCATAGCCAGATAACATACAGTAGGCCAACTCATATTCAGTTCTACTGAAATACATTTTATTCATATCATAATGTTTATTTAGGCCTGCCTAAATAAAATAATGGATTTATTGTGATGGTCTGTATTAAATGGATTTATTTGACTTTTTATAATGTCGATGTTCCAAAGGTACACATCAGCGGCTTGTACGCGTGGAGGCCATGGAGATGTTAAACGTGTTTATGTTAATTAATGGTAAATTACCGCGAGACTGGCAGTCATTTGCATGACAATAACCGGCGGACAAACTGTCATTATCGCCACAGCCCTAGGGATGGGTTACCGCCACAGCCCTAGGGATGGGTTACCGCCACAGCCCTAGGGATGGGTTACCGCCACAGCCCTAGGGATGGGTTACCGCCACAGCCCTAGGGATGGGTTACCGCCACAGCCCTAGGGATGGGTTACCGCCACAGCCCTAGGGATGGGTTACCGCCACAGCCCTAGGGATGGGTTACCGCCACAGCCCTAGGGATGGGTTACCGCCACAGCCCTAGGGATGGGTTACCGCCACAGCCCTAGGGATGTGCTACTTTTATTTTCTGTCAAATAAATGAACCATTTTTGCAAAGATTATACTTTTTCTTTGCATATTTCCTGAAAATGTGTTCTGATTGGAGCTCTGGATTTGCTATGCTGCAACTTGGATTAAATATGACAATGTTTACCTTTCCGTCCATTGTATAGCCTACTACTGAATATGGTTCAATGTCTGCTCAGATATGTCACCGTCAAATGAAGAAGCACAATGAGTTTTGGCGGCTGAACGGGTCAAATAATTTGGCCGCTGGACATTTCATGAAATTAATAATCTATTGAAATTAAGATTTGTAAATTATCAGGTAATACAGATATGATACATTTCTGAAAATATGTGGATTCGTTCAAGCATAAGTGTAAAGGCTTAGATATGTCAGCATGTTGACACATACCCTTTCCGGAGTTAGAATATTCAACAAATATGTAAGTGGGTGCACGCACATCGGGTGCGTGTCCTGACCATATCTCGTCCCAGATATCTCCCTGGAGTCATACAATAGCGGGAAGATTTCAGAGGTACATGTAGAAACTCCCATGATGCAGCCTAACACCCTAGCTCCGTATATGACATTAAGGACATGCGTATCTGGAGCATATCTACTCCAAATGTCAAATATCCGGGAAATATATAGATACAGATATCCCCTGATATTTACCCTTTTCGCCCAGTGTAGGTGCAAAGGTCGAGAGACAAGTTGGAGTAATCAAGGTAACAGACAGTGACACGTTCAATACAGCCTTGCACACACTTGCCTGCATCGAGCTCATCTGGGATGTAATCATTAGTCCAAACAGTTGCAAAACATTCCATTTTGCAACAAAAACAAGAGTTTCTATCTGACAAATTCCCTCTTATGTTCCGTTTGCTTCTGTTTAAGAAAGGTTTTGCAACATAATCGACAGAATGAATACACCCCTGATCACCCGTGCACACAGTTTACTTTCAAAGCAGCCACATACAGCATCATCACTTTGCTCGTTGTATAATTTCTTCTTGCGTCTATGTCCCATTATGCAATAAAACATTATTGAAACATTGAACGTTTCATTAACTGTGAGGCGTTTTCATCCTGGGTACCTTGCACCTGCCTGCTCTTGTATAGATGTGTGTGTGACAGTACGTGAAATCATGGACAGAATGAGTGAGAAATGAACCCAACCCACCTGTTACTACCCGATGCCTGTAAAAACATCTCCAATACCTGCCCACCTATGTGTCATGCTCTTAGACACTATCTGCTGACCTCTTGTTGACCTCTGGTGACCCCCCTTTGACCTGTCTGACCGTCCACTTCCTGTCTCTGCATGTGTTCCCACCCTCCGGGCTGTAGTTAGTTGACGGAGCTGTCAGCGCAGGTGTCAGCCTAAGTGGCCTGTGAAAGATGTTGATGGCTGTATGGTTTAGTGGAGGCCAGGCACTCTGTGGGGCCACGGATCGGAACTCCACACCTCCACTCTTTCGTCCCGCTCAGTTCTCTCTCTCTCTCTCTTTTCCATTCTCTCACTTTCTTTCTCACTCTCTTTCTCTCTCTATCCCCCTCCCCCCCTCTCTCCCTCTCTGTCTTTGTCCCTCTCTCTCTCTCTTTTCCATTCTCTCACTTTCTTTCTCACCCTCTTTCTCTCTCTATCCCCCTCTCTCTCCCTCTCTGTCTTTGTCCCTCTCTCCCTCTCTCTGTCCCTCCCTCTCTCTCTCTGTCTTTCTCTCTCTGTCTCTCTCGTTCTCTCTCTCTGACTGACCAGAGCATGTGGCTCATCTCACCCCATGTCAACGCTCAACGCTCACTCTCATAGAACAAAAGGATACAAGAGACTGCAAAAACAGGAGAGGAATGTGGCATGTCCTTAGTGACTACCTCTGCTTTCCTCTACCCTTCTCTTTCTCCTGCCATTTGTTTTTACTACCCCTACACTACCCTCCTTGATGAGCTGAAACTTTGCCATCAAAGCCGTCTCTGTGTGTGGGTGGGTGGGTGTGGGTGGGTGGGTGCGTGCGTGGCTGGGTGCCTGCCTTAGTGTGTGTGTCTCAGCGTGCGTGTCTCAGTGTGTGTCTCTTGACCACAGAGAGAGAACATCTGCTTGACAACAGCGGAGAGAGACAAAAACAGGGGGAGTTCTAACAGGGCCACAAACAAAAAGCCTAGACAAAGATCCAGAGGAGATCCAGAACTCTGTTAATCCACTGATGCAGCCAGTTAGCAGGGTCTGAATGGATAGAATGGATAAGCAAACCCTTCTCCAAACAAATCCTAAAGGAGACTAAAGCACTTGACTGCGGAGTCACTTCCAGTCCTTCCTTGGGTGGCATTGGCCGAGCTGTTTACTCAGCCTTTGTACCAATCACTAATCAATGCAGCTGCTTCAATAGAGAGATTAGGCTTCAGAAACGGTGGGGGGATTCTACCTGAAGCACACCGTCTTTATTGATATCCACCTGGATAACATTGTGTTAGACACATGGCATTGCGTTAGACACACACCAAAAACAGAAGAGAGCGACATTCCAGTCACCCTGATAAAGTAGAGCTGTCTTGACCTCTTTGTTTAGAGATGAGGGGCCCAGAGAATGAGGATTGGGGAAAATTAGTTCACAGCATTGTTCACAGCAATTGTTCACAGCAATTGTTCACAGCATTGTTCACAGCATTGTTCACAGCATTGTTCACAGCATTGTTCGCAGCATTGTTCGCAGCATTTTAGTCATTTAGGAGGCACTCTAGTCCAGAGTGACTTACAGTTCGTGCATTCATCTTAAAATATCACTGTCGTAGTAAGTAAAACATTTTCCTCAACAACGAAGTTCAAATAAAATGAAATTGTATTTGTCACAGGCTTCGTAAACAACAGGTGTAGACTAACAATGAAATGCTTACCTACGGGCCCTTTCCAACAATGCAGAGAGGAAAAAAAGTAAAATAATAACTCCAGTAATAAATGCACAATGCGTGACGATAACTTGGCTTTATACACCGGGTACTAGTACCGAGTCGATGTGCAGGGGTACGAGGTAATTGAGGTAGATATGTACATATAGATAGAGATAAAGTGAGTAGGCAACAGGATACATAATAGATAGTAAACAGCAACGTATGTGATGAGTCTAAAGAGTTAGTGCAAAAAGGGTCATTGCAGATAGTTAACCAATAGCTACCCAGACTACTTAACTAACTATTTAGCAGTCTGATTCTTGGGGGGTAGAAGCTGTTAAGGGCCCTGTTGGTTCCAGACTTGGTATGTTGGTACCGCTTACCATGTGGTAGCAGAGAGAACATTGTATGACTTGGTGGCTGGAGCTTTGGACAATCTTTTTAGGGCTTTCCTCTGACACCGCCTGGTATAGAGGTCCTGGGTGACAGGGAGTCACCTTGTCCTAGAGAGATTTACATGATTATCAAAACATCACGCCAGGGTAAGACTACACGGAACTTCTGAAAAATCCTATGGGGAAAATGAATGGCGGAAAAGCGATTAGAACCATTTCCCAGTTGACCGTTAGGTTTTATGGGTAATTTGACTGATACTGTGGTACTCTATGGTGCAGCTGTAGAACTTTTTGAGGATCAGAGGGCCCATTGGTGTGTGTGTGGACAATGATAGTACCTTAGTGATGTGAACACCAAGGAACTTGATGCTCTCGACCTGTGTTCCTTGTAGTCCACGATCAGCTCTTTTGTCTTACCGACGTTGAGGGAGAGGTTGTTGTCCTGGCACTACACTGTTAGGTCTCTGACCTCCTCCCTGTAGGCCAGGGTTCCCCAACCTGCGGCCCTGAAAAGAGTTGTAAAGTACAGTGAGTTGCTTTATAACCAATAATGCTTTGCCAAGTGCTCAGATTTCAAAGACATTTCTAAATGATAGAAGATGTTTTAAAAAGGGAGCTGGGACAATGGAGGGACTTAAATCCTAGATGTCCCCCTCACCATTTATCTTATCCCATTTCCTGACTCTTGAAGTTGTGGGATCTATTAGTGCCCGTTGCCTATTGAAGATCTTTGTGTTCGCACTTTATATTCACTTTGTTTGAAAATAAATGTGTTTTGACAACTTCATGATACATCACCCCTCCCTCCCTCCTTCCCTCATTCCCTCTCCCACTCCTTGCATTCCTTCCAGGTGAAGTGAACCTGGTCTTACTGTTCAATTAAGCTCCTCTTCCTCCTTCTCTCCTCCACCTGCGATGGATTGGGGGCATTAACTTTCGGATGTAAGCTTAGCTCGCTGACCTGTTTTGGTTGGAGGACCTGAGGCATCGCGGTAGGTAGCCTGGTGGTTAGAGCGTTGGGCCAGTAACCCGAATGTAACTGAAACCCCGAGCTGACATGGTAAAGATCTGTTCCCCGGTAGGCCGTCATTGTCAATAAGAATTTGTTCTTAACTGACTTGCCTAGTTAAATAAAAAATATATAAATCAAATCGCCGGCCCAGATAAACGGATCACTGTGGGGAAGAACACTATGGTGTGAACATTGTGTGGACAAAAAGATTTGTTCCCAAAACACAAAAACTCTCCAGATGTGTGGATGTTTCCATAATGTTTCATTCAGCATGCAAAACACACCCAACTGATATTGCAAGAACGTTCCCAGAACACATTTAATCTGTTCTATAAAGGTTCCCAGAATATTTCTTTAGGTTGTGCGAACATTGTGGGATTATGACAAGAGATTGGTTCCTAAAACACTCAAACTGACTTTCAGATTTGATTGTATCAGGGTGCAAAAAGCATTCCTTTGATGTTGCAAGAATGTTGACAGAAGAGCCTTTCTGAGTTGTTTGTATAAGTCAGATACTCCGGGCCAACATCAAACATGTAACGATGTTCACGGCATTGGCCTTCCATGGATGTTTATATGACAAATTGTCGACTCTGGTTCATGTCTTGTACAGTGTTCACTCTCACACACTACAGCTAGCTGCGCTAAAGACGTTGGTAACTAGCTAGAAAGTAGTTTGGCAAAAAAAACTATGTATTACCGTGCTGATCTTCGCTGATGGGGCGTCATCATGTCAGATTTGCCTTCTCTTGTAAAAAAATCAAATACACCAGTGACGAGTGCATGAGGTTTAACATACGTGACACTGTGACATCATTTGCGTGAGACTAATCGTTGAGTACGGCCATTTGTAACCCCACCCACCTGGACTACTTGGTTCGAGAGGTCATTACCAGGTATCAAACAGGGCTGAATATCTCACTTGGTTCCAGGAATCAAGCGGGCCCTGGCCAAGTGGAAATGAAATAGGAACTGTGATATTCACGGCACGGCCCCGCAGTGGAAAAGTGTTCTGGGAACATTCTTGTAACATCAGTTGAATGTCTTTTGAGTCTTAAAATAAACATTGTAAAATCTGGACAGTTTGAAACGTATAGAATGATGGCTTGTCCTTCTTAATCAGGGTCATATTCATATAGGGACTAATGTAAAATGAAAACGAATGTTAAGTTCAGGTAGTGCCACCCTGTTTGTGTCCGTTTTCTTCCGTTTGGTGCATTATGAATGCAACTCTGTTCTTGCGTAAGTCGATGCCTCGTTCAAAAACGGTAAACTAGATGGGTTGGGTTTGAGCAGGTATGATGACTCTGAAAAGTCAGTAGACTACTGGGGAATTCCAATTATACTGAACAAAAATATAAACGCAACATGTGAAGGGTTGGTCACATGTTTCATGAGCTGAAATAAAAGACCCCAGAAATGTTCCATACGCACAAAAAGCTTATTTCTCTCTAAGTTTGTGCACACTTGTATCCTGTTTTGCCTAGTTACTTTATCCCTATCTATATGTACATATCTACCTCCATTACCTCGTACCCCTGCACATCGACTCGGTACTGGTACCCGGTGTATAAAGCCCAGGACCTCCACTTCACCTGCGGGATCATCTGAGACCAGCCACCCGGACAGCTGATATAACTGAGGAGTATTTCTGTCTGAAATCAAAAAAACTTTTGTGGCGAAAAACTCCTTCTGGTTAGCTAGGCCTGGCTCCCCAGTGGGTGGGCCTATGCCCTCCCAGGTCCACTCTAGTCATGTGAAATCCATAGATTTGGGCCTAATTAATTTATTCCAATTGACTGATTTCCTTATATGAACTGTAACTCAGTAAAATCGTTGAATCTGTTGCATGTTGAGTTTTTTTTGTTCCAGAGGAATAGGACTTTCCATGTAGTCAACGTCATCAGTCTGATTGATTTGATTCCTAAAGTACAAAGTCTTGAGAATAGTAAACTAAGTTTGAGCACTACTTTCTTGGAGTTTCTAAGATGGCTGTCAGTCACTCAGTTTATTTAATGGTGCCTTTGTGCTTTGGTGTTGTTCTAGGAGCGTTGGAGCGAGTCAGGAATGGTGGTTGGTCGGGTGTGGCTCATCTCAGGTAAGACTTAACTCTTAGCTCTTGTGGTTTACGTTGTACATTTGAGGTGCTGCTTTCACATGGGAAGGTGACTGTTTTCAAGGAAGACATTGTAGCACAGCAAGATCTTGGGCTTTTTGGGTAATGCATGTGTTGTGCTGGTAGGAAGAAGTATAAGAAAGATTTCCTGTATCTGCGGATTCTCTCTGGCAATTTGATGAGCATCTGAGGAATATAATATCCTTAAACACCAGACTGTAGTAGTATACGGGAGGTGTAGATGATACAGGATAGAATAAAGTATTGCGTAGTGTTTGTGTGTGTGTGTGTGTGTGTGTGTGTGTGTGTGTGTGTGTGTGTGTGTGTGTGTGTGTGTGTGTGTGTGTGTGTGTGTGTGTGTGTGTGTGTGTGTGTGTGTGTGTGTGTGTGTGTGTGTGTGTGTGTGTGTGTGTGTGTGTGTGTGTGTGTGTGTGCACGTACTCTAGTACTCTAGTGCACGTGTGTCATTCTACTTCCCAGAGTATACACTGAGTATTCAGTATTCTTAGATACCACCTCGTATCGTTGACTATAGATTGGGGAAGGCTGTTTCTGCACTGTTGTTTTGATTGAAACCTGCTTGTCTGTCTTGCGCTTAGGAATGAGGTTCAAGAGCTTTCGTATAGATCTTTATATCTGTGATCACTAATGGTGGTTTCAAACTAAAATCTAGCATGATTCTTGTCTTCTATCTACAGGGATGGAAAGTTCTGTTCATGTGGAACGTTGTTGGAAATAACAATGAGTGTGTCTATAAGAAATGAAACTGTCTGTGTTTTCGATTGTCACTTTACATCATGCGCGAGTGTTAGTAGATAACTATTTCATATTTCCACGAAGCCTACTTGTTCACGAGTCGATAGTGGCTGTCGGCAGATTCTTTTAGTGTACACAGTTAATGAATCGAGAAAGGAATTTCAACACAATCTATATACCCGCTGAGATCTAATTCTTGACTCTGCCAAACCATCACAGAACATTTCAGAGACTCCACAGTCGGTGGTCAATTGATCAATGACAGTAGTCCGATTCGCCAACCGGTGTATTTTTTCATGTCTTGATGGAGGCTGGATTGCATGGGAGCCAGTGCCCACTTTGAAGGTAAAGGTCATATGATAATCTATTAGTGGTCACATATGTTGTTGTCATTTTCACTATCATAAATGATCTGATACCAGCACTGTGTCTTTCTTTCTAAACCACCGAAACTCCACAGGCTTTATTTCCTGTAAATGGCGGTCAGGTGATTTCTGTCCCATCCGCTACTCTCATGTCTCTTTTTTTTAAAACATTTGATGTTATACAGCAGTTATACAGTCTTTTTCAATACATCAAGGACCATTCACTTTAAATAGAAGTGTCCTGAAATCATTTGTCGCTAAATCATTAGCCCGGGTATCAAGCTGATAGGCCTAAGTAAACATTTGCCGCTTGTCTTTGGGTCATAACATGACAAACAGACACATTCCTGGTATCACACCATCGCCTGAGTCTCTTGGCGACGAACCTGATTTCTCTTGGACCCTAAGATGAGGGGTCTATGGATGGAGGCATAGGACAGACACCCAGTGTGTCAGGTCATCCCTCAGTGAAGTGGTTCTGCTCAGAGTGACTCAACACTTTGGACATGTGCTAGCACACTTGTGCTCAGATACGTTTCGTTTTTGGATTAGTCTCTGCAGCAGCTGCCTCCCCACAGCTGACTGACCAGGGCTCTAGAACAGAGGTTGAGCTCAGGGTGCTGGACCCCCCCCCCCTTATCTATTCCACACCAGCCACCCTGGGCAGTCACTACTGGGTGATTCCTCACAAAACTAGAACAAAAAAAGGTCAGGATTTGGGGGGATTTTCACCAGATGTCATCCATAGGTCCTTTGGAGACCCTTTGACATATATTTTACATTTGCATTTTAAAGCAATTGAGGACTAATGAATTGAAGTTGGAAGTAGTATTTTGATTTCAATAACAATTGTCTTACATTCATTGATGAATATTGAAACGGATAAACATGAATATTGAAAATATACCCATTTTTATTTGACTTTTTAAAAATATATATATACAGTATAACGATATATTTTTTTGAAAATAATTTTCTCTGGTCCACTGTGCCAGACTGTCTCCCTTCCTATCTATCTTTCTCTGGTTATCTCATTCCTGACTCTGGGATCCAGTGCTAAAGTCAGAGTTCCAGAAAAGATCAGGATGAGTGGCACCAAGAAAAGGCCCCTCTGTTAGCTGCTCGTCACGAGCTACACTCTGGTACCACGTCATCAATGACAGACAGTCTGCCAGGTTAGCCCCCGGTTTGTCTGTAGCTCGGTGGCTAAATAAAGGAAACATCTGCTCCTCTGCAGCCCTGCTGGCTGCACTAGATCCAGACAGACAGGGAGGAGGAAGAGTAGCTCGTTGTGCACGTCAGTCGGGTCTGGAGCAACTGTTGCCGTCTTCCCCTCATCCCGCCTCAGCCACCACCAACCCCTCAGTCCCTCCGCCACCACCATAACAGCTGCCGCCCCTGGATCAGTGTAGCGACAACCATCTCTCTTTCTCTCTCTCAGCAAAGACATGCCTCTGCACATGCATACAGCAGTTTAACCCTAGCCCAAGACGTGGCACTCACTCAGCTGTGCTCGCTTACAAGTGAGTGCGGGTTTTCGCTGTGTGTCTTGACATGGTTAGGTGGGCTCCCGTTGGAACATCGGTTCTCACAATGGAAATCCCCCATTCAATGAGTGTGAGGAGAGAATGAGAGCAGAATGGGGTGATACTCATCCCATTGTAGTCGGTCCACCTTGGACAGGGAGCTACGACACAGGGAGGCTGGCAGAGGGGGAGGAGCTCACAGACTTGAACCGGATAATAGAACATGTCTGGTCGTCTGCAACAGCAGAATGTCCCTTGGACCTACAGCTGAATTGAGATCAGTTTTGTGTCGTAGTAGAAACGTCTCTTCATTCCTGAGTCAATAGACTCAAAGACGGTTCAACAAGCTTTCAGGAGGCTAATTGCATGTTAAACGTAGAGCCGTAACTCAAACCTGTCAAGATGTGACTTCAGGTAGATCCCTAACCATAGCGAGGGCTATTTTTCTCACAGATCCTTGTCCTAGATATCTAGAACAAATCATTTCTAATAAGCAGGTGTAGCTTGTGAATGTGACTAACATGTCTTCTAGGTGATGCACTACATCTAGGCCACTGGGCTGTTCTATACATTACATCCTGGGGGTATGGAGATATGGAGCACAGAGGCTGCGACTGTGAGAATAATACCCAGGGAGGAGGTCATGATCCTGGGAAGGAGTGGCCGTAAAACAGGCCTGTCTTGGAGCTATTGGGTCCTATCCCGTCCACTCGCCCGGGTGGACACAGAAATAAACTAGTGTGGGCTAGTACTCTCTCTGTCTCTCACAGCCTTTAAAATAATAACCCCATCAACTGAAAGGGAAAAGCAAGATCTGTTCTTCCCAGAGATTGTGGTGGGAAGAATCAATGACTTCCTCCTTCTTTCTCCAGGGACGGGGGACAGAGTCGTTGTTCCCTGAGGTCTCATAGTATTAATAGTGCCTCTGATAAGCCAGTGGTGTCACAGCATCTTGAGTTGTTGTGAGAACCTCTTGATATAGAATCAAAGAGATCTTAGGGAATACATTTCCCTGCCTCCTTCCTTCATTTGTTCAGCCCGGTGAGCTGTTCACCATGTCACTCGCACGATACTATGTCTGCGTCTGCGTTGACAATGCGTGACAGACACATGAGTGGTATATCAGGGACAACCTGACACTGGGTATTCTGTTGGGCTGTGACAGATTGAGCCCTTGAGCTCTGGGACAGTTTTAGCCACTTGGTGACATGCTCGGAAGCCAGGGTAGGGTGAGGAACCTGTCTCCGACATTGCTTTGCAGCTACCTTTGTCACATACACAGGTCACAAAAGGATAGTTACAGGCTTTCTGCTGTGCAAATGACATATTGGCCCTGAATGCACAGGCAATACTGTAGCAATCAATCAATCAAATGTATTTCTAAAGCCCTTCTTACATCAGCTGATGTCACAAAGTGCTGTACAGAAACCCGGCCTAAAACCCCGAACAGCAAGCAATGCAGGTGTAGAAGCACGGTGGCTAGGAAAAACTCCCTAGGAAGGCAGGAACCTAGGAAGAAACCTAGAGAGGAACCAGGCTCTGGGGGGGGACCAGTCCTCTTCTGGCTGAACCGACCACTCATCATGTGAGTTGACTCGGTTCAATATCCCATTCACAACAATACACTAGTGGGATAATAATGCTTGCTGAAAGCTGTCAGAGGGAGTGGAGAACGATTGTGCAGATTTAGAGTCAACTCAACAACAGACCCACTCAGCGTCGGCTTACTGGGGAACTGATTTATGCCAGGGAAAGTGACTTCTTATTGCAGATTTTTCTGAGGTACTTTTTTCAGTGTTGTTTGATAGACTGCCTCAAATAGGTTCCCTGAACAGGGACCATGGGAAAAGAAATTGCTGGAGTTGAGAAATGCTGGGAAAATACTGAGAGACGGACTGCCGTTGGTCGTGGGGCAGGGCATTGTGGGACCGGACTTAGAGAGTTTTTGGTCCTCATGCGTGAGTGACTACCCGGTGAAGAGAAAACATGGAGGAATGGATGTGAAACACAGGCCAACTATGACCAGCTGCAATTCCATCTAAGTTCAGTTTCCATCTTGTTATTTTTGCTTGATTTCCTTCAGAGATGAGATGTGCTGCGGTGGGCAAGGTTGCGTTCAGCCGATTCAATGGGCAGAGTCCCCTGACATGGGCATAGAAGCGGGCGCCCTCATCATGCATACCGACATACCAGGCTGATGGGGGCCGGTCCCAGTGCGAGGGCCAAGCGGGGAGCCCACCCAGGGCAGCGGGCCCTCCCCTGCCCACCTTCCATGTTCCATCAGGGCCCGGCTCAGGATCAAGGGCAGGCCATGTGTCGGGGGACAGCGCTAATGATTGCCTCGGCCATGCCATCCCTTTCATGCCCCGACCCCAGAGTCCACTTTCAGCTAATGCTATTTCCTGTAGATAAGTGCAAACATTCTCCTGTTTCTTTTTTTTGTTGTTGTGGTTTTGGGAGGGGTGGGGTGGGGTGGGGAGGGTTGGGGTGGGGAGGGGTGGGGTGGGGAGCGTTGGGGTGGGGAGGGGTGAAAATATGTGATTGAGTGGTTGGGGAGCAGGAGTGAATACATGATTCCCTGTGAGATTCCTTCATTACCCGATTTGACATTATTGCACTCGTAGTCTTTCTGAGATGTTTTTGTAAGTGTCCACGGCTAGCTTGCACTGTACTCTACATGTCTGTCTGTCTGTCTGTCTGTCTGTCTGTCTGTCTGTCTGTCTGTCTGTCTGTCTGTCTGTCTGTCTGTCTGTCTGTCTGTCTGTCTGTCTGTCTGTCTGTCTGTCTGTCTGTCTGTCTGTCTGTCTGTCTGTCTGTCTGTCTGTCTGTCTGTCTGTCTGTCTGTCTCAAAGAGCTTCACTGTTAGTAGCCAAAACCTGTTGCCCAGTTGGACCTCCGTCGCTCTGTCCGTTAAGTGGCTTAATCAAGCCTGTATTACACGATTATTTTACTCACCCAAGACCTCCAAAATTGTTTCCAGCTTCGAGGGAGATCAGTCGAGATATTCGGCAGGCTTGATGGGAACGGGCCTTCTGGTTTGCTACAGCGCTGTAGCTTGGCCTCCCTTTCAAGTTGAAGCTGAGAAGAGCACAGCACACATATTTCGTAAGCTTTTTATGATCCACATGATGACCCTATATACAGGTCCTCCTTATTATGTTCTTGTCCGCTCCTCATTGAAAGCACCAAACACCAAAAATAAATACAAATAGAAAAACTGCAAATGACTTCCTTGTTCAAGAATGTGTGTGTCATCATCAGACGTGCTAACTGAGTGCAGTGAGTTCAAGCTTTGTGAAAATGCTACGCCACAATGTTGTGCTAATGTCCTCTCTCTCTCTGTCTCTCTCTGTCTCTCTTTCTGTCTCTCTGTCTGTCTCTCTCTCTCTGTCTCTCTCTCTGTCTCTCTTTCTGTCTCTCTCTGTCTCTCTGTCTCTCTCTGTTTCTGTCTCTCTCTCTGTGTCTCCCTGTCCCTCTCTCTGTCCCTCTCTCTGTCCCTCTGTCCCTCTCTCTGTCCCTCTCTCTGTCTCTCTCTCTGTCTCTCTGTCTCTCTGTCTCTCTCTGTCTCTCTCTGTCTCTGTCTCGCTCTGTCTCTCTCTGTCTCTGTCTCGCTCTGTCTCTCTCTGTCTCGCTCTGTCTCTCTGTCTGTCTCGCTCTGTCTCTCTGTCTGTCTCTCTCTCTGTGTCTCTCTGTCTGTCTCTCTCTCTGTGTCTGTCTGTCTCTCTCTCTCTCTCTCTTTCTAACAGTCTGTCTGCTAACTGGGGATATCTGAGGGCAGGGGAAGCGGGTCAGGCACATCCGTCCACGTGCCCCTGCGATCCCAATCATTCATAAATCCACCAGCCGGCCAGATTCATATCCTCATCAGACCCGCCATCCGTCTATTATCTGTCTCTTTCTCTGTCTCTGTCTCGCTCTCTCTTTCTCTGTCTCTGTCTCGCTCTGTCTCTCTCTGTCTCTCTCTTTGCCTCTCTCTCTCTTTGCCTCTCTCTCTGCCTCTCGCTCTCTCGCTCTCTCGCTCTCTCTTTGCCTCTCTCTCTGCCTCTCTCTCTCGCTCTCTCTTTGCCTCTCTCTCTCTCTTTTTGCCTCTCTCTCTCTACCTCTCTCTCTCTCTTTGCCTCTCTCTCTCTCTTTTTGCCTCTCTCTCTCGCTCTCTCTTTGCCTCTCTCTCTGCCTCTCTCTCTCGCTCTCTCTTTGCCTCTCTCTCTCTCTTTTTGCCTCTCTCTCTCTACCTCTCTCTCTCTCTCTTTGCCTCTCTCTCTTTTTGCCTCTCTCTCTCGCTCTCTCTTTGCCTCTCTCTCTCTCTTTTTGCCTCTCTCTCTCGCTCTCTCTTTGCCTCTCTCTCTCTCTTTTTGCCTCCCTCTCTACTTCTCTCTCTCTTTGCCTCTGTCTCTCTGCCTCTCTCTCACTCTCCCTTTGCCTCTCTCTCTCTCTGCCTCTCTCTCTCTCTGCCTCTCTCTCGCTCTCTTTGCTTCTCTCTCTCTGCCTCTCTCTTTCAATTTCAATTTAAGGGGCTTTATTGGCATGGGAAACATATGTTTACATTTCCAACCTGAAATAAACAATAAAAAAATAACAGTAAACATTACACTTACAAATGTTCCAAAATAATAAAGACATTTCAAATGACAGTGTGTGTGTCTATATACAGTGTTGTAGTAATGTCAAATAGTTAGAGTACAAAATGGAAAATAAACATAAATCTAGGTTGTTTTTACAATGGTGTTTGTTCTTCGGGGCGGCAGGGTAGCCTAGTGGTTAGAGCGTTGGACTAGTAACAGGAAGGTTGCAAGTTCAAACTCCTGAGCTGACAAGGTACAAATCTGTCGTTCTGCCCCTGAACAGGCAGTTAACCCACTGTTCCTAGGCCGTCATTGAAAATAAGAATTTGTTCTTAACTGACTTGCCTGGTTAAATAATGGTTAAATAATGGTAAAATAAAAATAAAATTCACTTGTTGCCCTTTTATTGTAGTAACATGTCTCTCTCTATCTCTCTTTGCCTCTACCTCTCTGCCTATCTCTATCTCTCTTTGCCTCTACCTCTCTGCCTATCTCTATCTCTCTCTGCCTATCTCTATCTCTCTTTGCCTCTACTTCTCTGCCTATCTCTATCTCTCTTTGCCTCTACCTCTCTGCCTATCTCTATCTCTCTCTGCCTCTCTCTCTGCCTCTCTCCCTCTCTCTTTCTCTCTCTGCCTCTTTCTCTCTGCCTCGCTCTCAGTCTCTCTTTCTCTGCCTCTCCCTCTCTGCCCCCCCCCTTCCTCCACACACTCTCTGTCTCTGGCTATTACACAGGAATTGTTGTCAAACCCCTCTGGGACAGCACCTTGTACTGGTGACAGCTCTCTTTCTCTATATTCTCTCTCTACCTTGCTCTCTCTCGTTTCTCTGTTTCTCTCCATCTTTCTTTCTCAGTGTTTCTCTCTCTTTCTTTCTCTGTTTCTCTCTGTGTTCCCCTGTATTCTATTTTATCTGTGTCTCTTGTCTGCTTGCTTGCACAGTGCAGCCAGAGTGAAATTCCCCCTAAGTCATCTAGCAGAGATTCCACTTCTCAGCAGCTCTAACTCACCAGAATGTAAATAGAGCAGAGCTTTTCACATTACTTCACCGCTTATTTTTAGTGGCAGAACAAGAGCAGTCAAGGATGTGCCTCTGCAAGCCCACGTCTTATCAGCAAAAAAAAGAAAACGCACACAACAACAAAAAATACAATTATAAATCAAACAAAACATGAATACCCTCACATAGGAAGTGGTGCACTGATGTAGCCTCATGGTCACTGTAGCTGGCCAATCATAGCAGAGGGGGAAAATGCTCTCTCTCTCTCTTACGTCACAGATGCTCATGTATTCTTGGTATGGCACCAATGTTACGTGTCAACTTTACTATGGGATATTCCCATCTAGAGAGAGGTTTTTAGAAGTGTGTGAAAGCGGTGTTGTATAGGACGAGTAGTTGGGTGTGATCAATATGACAACTCTGTCATAGATGGTTCCATGTCGTACTGGATACTGTATCTGTGCTGCCTGGCAGTTGGGCTGGGGCCAAGACCATGGAAGGGGGGGGGCCAGGTCCTGCAGGCTAAAGGTGTCTCCCTACCTGGTCTTCTTCCGGCAGGATTGCCTTCAGCTGCAGCCCTGCACCCTGCAGACACCATGGACTGAGGCTAGGCATCTCTCTACCTGGCAGTGAATACTCAGCCCGCACCCCACCCCCCTCTTTGCTCTCACTGAGGTTGGGTCCCAAATGGAATCCTATTCCCTTTATAGCACACTGCTTTTGATCAGGACCCACAGTGCATTATATGGGAATGGTGGTGCCATTTGGGACACAGCCACTGGCTCTCACCAAAGAAAGGCCTTTTTCCAGCTCATTCTCCGATCCACTTTCTCATCTGTGCACCTCAACGACAAAGCCAAGGGAAAGAAAAGAGATCAATTCTTGGCCACCATTATTTCTCTCCCTCCGACTTCCTCGTTTTGCAGAAGTAGAGGATTGTGACTGAGAGACTGAAGCAAGCTTTTACATTTGTCCGCTTGACTTTTACAGGTGTGACTTCAAATCGACAACGCCGCCCAGTGTGTTAGAGCTGTTTCCTGTGTTGTCATCTAGGTGAACGACTGGTTCTTAGAAGCAAACTATGTATTTGCGCTTACCTCACCGTTTCAGGAGGTGCGGGTTCCACGGCCTGGGTTTAGATGGCTGCATTGTCTCGGTGGAGGTGGAGACGGGCCCTTTGTTTGAGATGGAGAAAATCGCGGTGGTGAAGCGTCCTAGTTCAACGCTGCCATTCAAAGTGGTGACTCAGGGAAATTCCCACTGTCTGGTTGACACTTGACTTATGGTGCGTGAGCCCTGAGACAATTTCTCAGCCACAGAAACAGTGAGTCAGTCCGTTGCAAATTGAAACCCGGCACGTACCGAATTACACTTTTCATTTGATGGACTGGACAGTTTTGAAATGAGCAGTAGTACTGTTTCTTACACTAACCTGTCTATTTGTCCTCCAGTTGTTTGGTCTTGAGCTACACACACCTCCTGCTTGGTGGTGTCCCCTCTCACAGTCAGTCACTCTATAGTGAGAGGGTCCAGTGGAGGGGATCAGCTCCAGCTACTTCCTGCTTGGTGGTGTCCCCTCTCACACAGCCAGTCTCTCTATAGTGAGAGGGTCCAGTGGAGGGGATCAGCTCCAGCTACTTCCTGCTTGGTGGTGTCCCCTCTCACACAGCCAGTCTCTCCAGTGGAGGGGATAGTCCAGAGAGGTCCCCTCTCACACAGCCAGTCCAGTGGAGGGGATCAGCTCCAGCTACTTCCTGCTTGGTGGTGTCCCATCTCACACAGTCAGTCTCTCTATAGTGAGAGGGTCCAGTGGAGGGGATCAGCTCCAGCTAAGATAACTCTTTGACACTTCCCTTCCTCTCTGGTAGCTGGATGGGCTGGAGATGCTGCTTCCTTCCCCCTGATACAGAGAGAGGCCCCTGGGGGCCGGTCGTGTCCTGTAGAGGGGGATGCTGCTACTGTACCAAAGCAACAATGAGGAGGACTGCTCTGCTTCCTGCTCTCCTCCTGGAACCACAGAGATTATATCATGCCTGTGTGTTTGGAAGGGAGAGAGGGTAAGAGAGGGAGACGGACAGGACCATTACCAAAGCGGAGGTGCGTTCACTTGGTGAGGCCAGCCTCAGGCCTCCAGAAGGCTTTGATCAGCCCAGCCCTCTGCTCTGCCTCCAGTAGGGCAGGGAAATATCTTATTTTAGAAACATAGATGATTCTTTCCCCCTTCACAATCTAATAAAGCAATGAAAGTAATAAAGTGAATTAAGTCCTCGGCTGAATGTGCCTCACAAGAGCTCTTTATATCTATCTGCAGTAAGTATGGGGCCCAGGGTTGGCAGCATGCGCTGCTGGCTGCACACAGGAAGCTCGACAGTCTCCAGCAATGCAAACCAGCTCTGTTTAACTCTGTGCAGCAATACCAGCAAGCCATCCATATACTTTCCCTGGGCCGCTTTGATGTTGAGCACTTTTCAACACACTTTCATCTCCAACTGAAAGGCATCCATTTCCTCCGTCGTTCTCTGGAGGTTGTAGAACGAGGGAGAGAAACGCTGGTGTGGTGAAGGAAGGGAAGTAGGAAGAAAAATGCCTGCCTGGCTGAGAGTGGTTTGAGCACGTGCAAGGCCGCACTGCCGGAGCAGCCAGAGAGAGTGATCGCATCGAGGGCCGCAGAGGAATCTCTCTCTCTCTATCTCTGAGGCCTTTTCTTGGAAGGAGGATACAGTGAGTCCCGATGTAGCTACAGTACTTTACTGTCTCTGTGCTGTGCTCTCTGGCCACCCCATTGAACTGCCAGCTAGTAATCAATTATAAGCCTTGTCATTGGGGGCCCTGGGCACAGCAGCTGGCCGCTGGAAGCAGCAGCAGTCCTGAGTTCCACAGCCTCTTAGCCAATCAGCTGCCTCCAGCTGTCCACCCGGCACCCTCACCATTCAGAGTGCTGCTGTGGCCGCTGCTGCTGACTGTTCCTTTTTCAGTGTTTCCTTCCTAAATGATCCACTGCACAGACACATCCGCCCCTGGCTGTGACCGAACCGCCTCGCCGACATTGTTCCTCCCCAAAATGCTCTACCCTGCCTTCTCTTGTTTTTTCCCTTCCGTCTGCATTTCCTCTTTGTCTCTCTCTCTCTCTCTCTCTCTCTTTATCCTTTTAACCTTTCCTCCACCTCCTTCTCCTCTCTCCTGCATGTCCTCGCGGTCTCTGTTCTGTCAGCCTACCTCTGCCGTTCTCTCTTTGTTGTTCACTCTGTCTCAATCTTTCTCTCGATTTAAAGTTATACCTCGTTTGGAATCAGCTTGCATATTTTTTCTCAGAGAGCAAGTTCTTTGCTGACTCTTTCTGGGTGTTTAGTCCCAGGTGTCTGTGAGGAGGGGATTTACATGTTTTTAGGACAGCAAGAGAGGAGAGAGAGGGGAGAGCGAGAGAGGGGAGCGCGAGAGAGGGGAGAGAGGGAGAGAGTGAGAGAGGAGTGACAGAAAGGAGAGAGAGTGAGAAAGAGAGAGAGAAGTGACAGAGAGGAGAGATAGTGAGAGAGGAGTGACAGAGAGGAGAAAGAGAGTGAGAGAGGAGTGACAGAGAGGAGAAAGAGAGAGAGAAGTGAGACGAAAGAGAGAGAGGCATGCTGACAGATCAAAGGGCCTACCTTTAAAATGATCTGAAAGAGTCCGGCATTAGCATCCATCAGGGTACCTTAAAAGCTCTCTGGTCAGTCCAGGATGGCTGAGGGCCCCCCAAAGTGAAAACCAGTCTGGAGAGGAGAGGCTGGGGGGCTGAGAGAGGGAGAGAGAGAACAAATAACAGGCAACTGGTCCATACAGAAAATATTTGAGGAATGGAGAAAAATTCCCACAACACACGGTTGTCGTTTTATTTTGGTATCCCCCCTCCTTTGTTTTTTTATTTGGTTTTTCGTCGTCTTCATGGTGTTGATTCTAGGGTATCACCATCTGTGCACCATGTCCGCTCAGCTCACCAGTCCAGAATGTCATTACCCCACCCTTTAGGCTCTAGACGTAGGGTCATGTCTGTGTCTGGGGACGAGATGGGAGGGGGGTAGAAAGGGGTCCACACAGTTCTGCTCCACACAATTCAAGGTATTGCTGTGGTCTTTAAGGGACAATTTCCCAGGCCCAGATTTAACCAACATTGGATGATCATAGTTATGCAAAGCTGCTTTTTTTGTACAGGAATATGCTTCAACCGATTCTGCTCGACATAGATCTTGATTAGAACTGCATTCAACATCAGTCCCTGAAACGTAACATTTGTTTCCTTATTCAATTACCAATAGCTCATCCATTGCATACAGTGTGATAAAGGAATGCTATATTAGTATGCGAGCGATTAGTTATGATCTATAGATTGTAAGGAAGTCTTGGCACAAGAAACATGCTGCATTTTCATTCTACTTTGCCCTCTGCATGGAGTCAACCCTTACACACATGCATGCACAACCCCCCCCCATCTCTCTCTCTATCTCTTGCACACTGGATGCCTGTCCCACTGTGCAGACTGCTGAAATGTGTGGCAGCTCTGACCAGCCTGCGTGCTGGACGGCTGCATGCCACTCTCCTTGTAATGGATGTCCACAGCGTTTGTTGCTTGGCGCTCCGCTGTCCGACTGAGGATGAGTTCCTTCACTGTTTAGGGAAGAGGATGTGATCTCATCCGTTAAAAATCCAACCTATGTCGCTTGCTGCTCATGACTTAATCCAGTCTTCTCTTTTGTGCAGAGAACCCTTCTCTCTCTTTATCTCTCTCCTTCCCTCTCGTGCTGCCTCTTTTCCTAGTTCCTGTCTGTACTGTAACAAATAGAGCAGAGTAATGTTGCACGGGTCCCTTGCTGGTGGTTCTTGGTGTGTCTAAGGATACGCTTTGGTGGGCAGAGGATGTAGGCTACCGTAGGTGTGCAGAGGAAACTTTTGTTGATGATTTTAATGACCCCGCTATATAGTGTTGTTCACTCTACTGTCCTGCACTCTACTGTACTCTACTGTACTGTTTTGTACTCTACTGTAGTGTCCTGTACTCTACTGTACTGTTTTGTACTCTACTGTAGTGTCCTGTACTCTGCTGTAGTGTTTTGTACTCTACTGTAGTGTCCTGTACTCTACTGTACTGTTTTGTACTCTACAGTAGTGTCCTGTACTCTACTGTAGTGTTTTGTACTCTACTGTAGTGTCCTGTACTCTACTGTAGTGTTTGGTACTCTATTGTAGTGTCCTGTACTCTACTGTAGTGTCCTGTACTCTACTGTAGTGTCCTGTACTCTACTGTACTGAGCAGCACTGTATCTCAATCTTATTCTGTGACCTTCACAATCCCAACTGTGTTTTGCAACAGTGTAAGTGGCTAAGTTGTAACGGCCCTGTGTCTCTGGTTGACTAACGACCCCAAATGACACTGGACAGCATGCCGTTCATTGTTCATTACACTTGGTAAACCGAGTAGTTTTTTGGGACGCAAACTTACCAAAACCAACTAATCTCTTGAATGGATTATTAGAGCATCTGTTATTGTTTTTAACTGGTTCTTTCTTATGCACGATGTGGAGTCCACATGTGCAAAGGACATTCGTTGTGGGCTGAGCAAGAAGTCTTTTTTGGCATTGAAAAACAGGAACGTTTGTTCATGCTTTTCATTCATTATTAGCCTAGTAATGCTACGCTAGGGTGCATTAGCTACCAGTGTGTGCGAGCTAATGACATGTGAACATATGGGACAGCCCTGAGCTTTAATACTAAAGACTGCTGACAGGACCAGTGTTCAACACTCAGTCGTTTTTTGTTATTAAAAACTGTTAATTTTTTTTAGACTTAATCAACAGGCTGTCTCTTTATCTGTTGGCTCTCTCCTATGTGCCCCCCCCACTCTGGTCCAGCTACCAGCCATGCTATGCCATCCCTTCATACACTGCCTTACTTGTCACCAATTGTCAGGGCAGCTGTCTGCGAGCAGCAAATGATTGTGGCACGTCATAACTCAAGCCCACAAAAGAGAGGGATAGCGCTGCTGGGATGGGGTACGCCAGCTTGTGTTTCCTGGCTAAGGAGCAAAGGGACTCTGTCAGTCAGCCTGGGTCACAGATATATGGGGCAGCAGATGCGCCAGACAGAAACACTGCACTGCTGAGGCACAACACCACCAGTGACGGGGACCGACTCTAATCTCCAGTCCCCCCTAGACCAGCCGTGCACCCCCCCCCCCCCCACACACACACACCCACCCACACACACACACCTGTGCCCCCTAGACCAGTAGTCTGCTGCCCAGAGGGTCTCCCCCGTGGGTGAGAGTTTTACTAGACAGTGATGAAGGGTGCAGGTTGCGATTAAAGAGGGCAGACGGATCAGGAGGAGGTTGTAAAGATAAAGAAACCAAAAGATGAGAGGTGGGACCAAGTGACTATTTTTCATGTCACAAGCATGTCTCAAGGTCTCAAGTCTCAAGTCAGGTCCAAGTCGTGCTTTCTAAGAGCGAGTCAAGTCAAGTTAAAAGAAATCTATACATGCAACGACTTGTTCAACTACAAATCTTTGTCTATTTATTGAGGCTCCTGGATAGCTCTTTTAATTATTTTGGTTATGTATTTTGGTTATGTATTTTGGTTATGTAATAAAACATTTGAACTACAAAGTCCCAATGCAAGTTTCATAATTAAATGATCAATTTCTACCAATTTTGACATACCAAAAGACCAGTAAGCCAATGCTAGTAATTGCTGCTTGAAGCTCCATTGCTGGTGAGCTTGCACATTTTTTGGGAGCTGCATATTTATTTTTGGTAATCCTCTCTCCCTACAATTTGATGTTTGCCCTGAACCTGATCCTATCAGCAAATCAACTGTTCGCTAGCTCAGTGAATCTCAAGCTTTTTGACCCCCGTCACCCAAAAACGAGTGGTTCAAAGCTTGATAGAATATGTTACATCTTCATCCCATAAGTATGGAAGGCTGTGCAATGTTACAGCTATATTTAGTCATATAGCCAGTACCATCACTGAGGTATATAATTAATGTTACAGCTATCTTTAGACATATAGCCAGTACCATCACTGAGGTATATAATTAATGTTACAGCTATCTTTAGACATATAGCTAATACCATCACTGAGGTATACAATTAATGTTACAGCTATCTTTAGTCATATAGCCATTACCATCACTGAGGTATATAATTAATGTTACAGCTATCTTTAGACATATAGCTAGTACCATCACTGAGGTATATAATTAATGTTATAGCTATCTTTAGACATATAGCCAGTACCATCACTGAGGTATATAATTAATGATATAGCTATCTTTAGACATATAGCCAGTACCATCACTGAGGTATATAATTAATGTTACAGCTATCTTTAGTCATATAGCCATTACCATCACTGAGGTATATAATTAATGATATAGCTATCTTTAGACATATAGCCAGTACCATCACTGAGGTATATAATTAATGATGTAGCTCAGTTGGTAGAGCATAACGCCAGTTCAATCCATCACGTAGAATGTATGCACACATGACTATAAAAAGCGTTAAATGTTATAGCTATCTTTAGACATATAGCCAGTACCATCACTGAGGTATATAATTAATGTTACAGCTATCTTTAGTCATATAGCCATTACCATCACTGAGGTATATAATTAATGATATAGCTATCTTTAGACATATAGCCAGTACCATCACTGAGGTATATAATTAATGTTACAGCTATCTTTAGTCATATAGCCATTACCATCACTGAGGTATATAATTAATGTTACAGCTATCTTTAGACATATAGCTAGTACCATCACTGAGGTATATAATTAATGTTACAGCTATCTTTAGTCATATAGCCATTACCATCACTGAGGTATATAATTAATGTTACAGCTATCTTTAGACATATAGCTAGTACCATCACTGAGGTATATAATTAATGTTACAGCTATCTTTAGTCATATAGCCATTACCATCACTGAGGTATATAATTAATGTTACAGCTATCTTTAGACATATAGCTAGTACCATCACTGAGGTATATAATTAATGTTACAGCTATCTTTAGTCATATAGCCAGTACCATCACTGAGGTATATAATTAATGTTACAGCTATCTTTAGTCATATAGCCAGTACCATCACTGAGGTATATAATTAATGTTACAGCTATCTTTAGTCATATAGCCATTACCATCACTGAGGTATATAATTAATGTTACAGCTATCTTTAGTCATATAGCCAGTACCATCACTGAGGTATATAATTAATGTTACAGCTATCTTTAGTCATATAGCCATTACCATCACTGAGGTATATAATTAATGTTACAGCTATCTTTAGTCATATAGCCAGTACCATCACTGAGGTATATAATTAATGTTACAGCTATCTTTAGACATATAGCCAGTACCATCACTGAGGTATATAATTAATGTTACAGCTATCTTTAGTCATATAGCCAGTACCATCACTGAGGTATATAATTAATGTTACAGCTATCTTTAGACATATAGCCAGTACCATCACTGAGGTATATAATTAATGTTACAGCTATCTTTAGACATATAGCTAATACCATCACTGAGGTATATAATTAATGTTACAGCTATCTTTAGTCATATAGCCAGTACCATCACTGAGGTATATAATTAATGTTACAGCTATCTTTAGACATATAGCCAGTACCATCACTGAGGTATATAATTAATGTTACAGCTATCTTTAGTCATATAGCCAGTACCATCACTGAGGTATATAATTAATGTTACAGCTATCTTTAGACATATAGCTAGTACCATCACTGAGGTATATAATTAATGTTACAGCTATCTTTAGACATATAGCTAATACCATCACTGAGGTATATAATTAATGTTACAGCTATCTTTAGACATATAGCTAATACCATCACTGAGGTATATAATTAATGTTACAGCTATCTTTAGACATATAACTAATACCATCACTGAGGTATATAATTAATGTTACAGCTATCTTTAGACATATAGCCAGTACCATCACTGAGGTATATAATTAATGTTACAGCTATCTTTAGACATATAGCTAATACCATCACTGAGGTATATAATTAATGTTATTAGTGTTAGCTCACCCGACCTGTGTTGATTGACAGTTTACTGGTCCAATCAGAGGGCCGAGTGTGCATTTCACTAGCCAATCAGTTTTTTGGGAAGTGCAATACTGTCTCTGGCTGTTACGTTAGGTTACTCTACGTTAGGTTGCTGGCTAGGAGACTGGATGCTTGGAGAGTAATCCACTGAGATTTGTGACGAAAGGTTACAAAACCTGGCCAGATAATTTCAAGTCATCAGTCAAGTTAATGTCAAGTCTCAAGTTATTTTATAGTGCCTACAGAAATTATTCATACCTCTTGATTTATTCCACATTTGTGTTACAGCCTGTATTCAAAATATATTTTTGTTCACCCATCTACACACAATATCCCATAATGACAAAGTGAAAACATGTTTTTAGAAATGTTTGCAAAAATATCTCATTTTCTTAAGTATTAACAACCCTGAGTCAATACTTTGTAGAAGCACCTTTGGCAGTGATTACAGCTGTGAGTCTTTCTGGGTAAGTCTCTAAGAGCTTTCCACACCTGGATTGTGCAACATTTGACAATTATTATTTTCTAAATTCATCAAGCTCTGTCAAATTGGTTGTTGATCATTGCTAGACAACCATTTTCAGGTATTGCCATAGATTTTCAAGCAGATTTAAGTCAAAACTTTAACTCGGCCTGGATTCGAACTTGCAAACTTTGGAATCGAAGGCAAATGCTTAAAACACTCAGAAACATTTACTGTCTTCTTGGTAAGCAACACCAGTGTATATTTGGCCTTGTGTTTTAGGTTATTGTCCTGCTGAAAGGTGAATTCATGTCCCAGTGTCTGGTGGAAAGCAGACTGAAGCGGAGTGAGGGCAAGACCAAGTCAAGACCTAGAACGGGAGGGGGACAAGGGATCTGAGACCAAGTCAAGACCTAGAACGGGAGGGGGACAAGGGATCTGAGACCAAGTCAAGACCTAGAACGGGAGGGGGACAAGGGATCTGAGACCAAGGACCTAGAACAGGGGGACAAGGGATCTGAGACCAAGTCAAGACCTAGAACGGGAGGGGGACAAGGGATCTGAGACCAAGTCAAGACCTAGAACGGGAGGGGGACAAGGGATCTGAGACCAAGTCAAGACCTAGAACGGGAGGGGGACAAGGGATCTGAGACCAAGTCAAGACCTAGAACGGGAGGGGGACAAGGGATCTGAGACCAAGTCAAGACCGAAACCAGAAAAATGCGAGTCTAATTCAAGACCATGATTGTAATTTTGTCAAATCACCACCATAATTAGAGTTCAAAATGTCCAGTATTTCTGGGTTCATATTTCAGAACAAAATGTGGATTCTTTAGACATTCAGAAAAGTTAAAAATGCATGCTGAGGTAAAATAGAGCCACTACAAATTATTACTAACCGAAACACAGTGAGGAACAATGGACCTTCTACGCTTTCAGAGAAGGGCTAAGGATTTATAAAATAATTATTAAAATAATATAATGACAAAATATCCTCAAAGGGATATTCAATGTCTATTTTTATTTAATTTTTACCCATCTACCAATAGGCTCCTTTCTTTGCGAGGCATTGAAGAACCTCCCTTGTCTTTGTGGTTGAATCTGTGTTTGAAATTCACTGCTCGACTGAGGGACCTTACAGATAATTGTATGTGTGGGGTATTATTGCACACAGTGAGTCCATGCAACTTATGTGACTTGTTAAGCACATTTGTACTCCTGATTAAACAGCATGATCATTACACAGATGCACCTTGTGCTAGGGATAGTAAAAGGCCACTCTAAAATGCACTGTTTTGCCACAGATGTCTCGTTTTGAGGGAGCGTTCAATTGGCATGCTGACTGCAGGAATGTCCACCTATAGCTGTTGCCAGATAAGTTAATGTTCATAGGGGTCTCAAGAAATTTCAGCTTTTCATTTTGCAAAAATGTCTAAAAACATAATTCCATGTTGACATTACGGGGTATTGTGTGTAGACCAGTGACACAAAATCTCAATTCAATCCATTTTACATTCAGGCTGTAACACAACAAAATGTGGGAAAAGTAAAGCAGTGTGAATACTTTCTGAAGGCGCCGTATGCTCTTTGAAGTCGTATCTCAAGTCATCAAATGTGAGACACAAGTCAGACACGAGTCCCAAGTCATGTGTCTAGAGTCCACACCTACTTGGGGATAGTAAAAGTGAGTGACATGGGAATTTCTGTAGTCTCAGGGCCTGTGAAATACGCCACACATACCGATGTCATTACTTTGCAAATATAAACCTGTAGGTTGATAAGCCTTCTGACAGCATTAAATTGGCATCAGGTCAACAGGAGTAAACTGTCAAATGTTCTAACAGGAGGATATCCCCAGGCCCCACTCTCACTGATTCTGCTAGAGCAGTTGTTCCCAACCAGGGGTACTAGGACCCCTGGGGGTATTTGATCAAACCACAGGGGGTACTTGAAAAAAATGCATGAGAACTTAGGTCCGCTGATAAAATGCACTTGAGGGGGTACTTCAGGGGTACTTCGGGCAGAGCAAAATTCAGTTGGTGGTACTGGTTGGGAACTACTGTGCTGGAGCATACCTAACCTTACTGTATACAGTATTATTTAGATGTAAATACATTCCTTTTTTACCTGGAAGAACAGGGTGGCTAAGTGTCTCAATCTGCAGTGCTTTCCAGCTGATCAGCCCTATGGCAAAATATCAAGGAAGTCTGTCGGTTTTTATCTTACCCGTGCTTCTACCTATTGGCTCTCTGTTTTGGGTTATTCTCTAAAACATGCATAGTGCACCCTGAGACATGACAATCTTATTGCTTCATCTTTCTTTATATTGTATGTGGAAACATTACTTACAGGCTGCAACGAGGGTAAATACCCATTGTAAAAATGACTTTACAGTCAATTCCAGAATTATTGGCACCATTGATAAAGATGAGCAAATATACTGTATAAAATAAATAATACAAATACTGAGCTGCACAAAAATATGAACAATTATATTCCTTTATACGAATACAATTACTCAGACATTTTTTGTTAGTTTGAGTAGCAATAAAAAAAATCACAAAAGATAGGTGTCAAAATTATTGGCCCCCCTGTTTTCAAAACTTTGTGCACCCTCCCCTTGCGAGAGTAACACCACTTAGTATATAAGTAGCAAAGTTAGTATAAGTATTGTGTTTGTAGTTTGTTAGTTTCTTCAAATGTTGTGTTTTCAAATTCAAGCGGCAGCATCTACTACTATCTAGCTAACGTTAGCTGATAGGTGCTAGCTAGCTGTTGGACCATAAGGACATCACCATGAAGGGCATCAAGACATGTACCATGAAGGGCATCAAGACATGTACCATGAAGAAAGGATAACATTTCAGAGAAGAGAGGCCAGCTACTCTGAACATTGCTGTGTGCCGCTGTGCAACTCCTCTGCAATATTCTCCAGTCGGTCATTCCACTCTTTCCCTGCTGATGATGAGCTCTGAAAGAAGTGGGTGATTAGCATTCGGCGAGACAATTTCACCTACGGGAAAAGCTCTGTTTGTGGCAGGTATTCCTTTCTGGGGGTGCAGTTGAGCCAATACCGGGAGGGCTGCATCTGAAGAGGGGGCAGTGCCACTTCCCTCAAGGCCGAATGTTTGGCGAGATGTGCGAGACACCGAGCACTGAACATGCAGAAGATGGTGGAGATGAAGTTAATGATGATGATGTTGACTGCCCAGGACCACAACTACTGCGCTGTACCTGAGTCAGCAGCAGTTGACTTGGCCCGGTCTGAAAGGAGGAGATTCTGAGTGAGATAGCTAGGCTTAGGGGAAAGCTGGAAGAGAAGTTGTTTTGGTCTGCAGCAATTTGCGGGATCAGATGAGGACATAGAATTCCACACTAGGTAGGTTGATGACTCTAAACCAACACATAACTTGTATTGTATGTTATCAATAGGTAGTTAATGATGAAATGTATGCTTTTGCTGAGTCCTTATCAGAACTCTTTTGAGCCAGCAAAGCTGTCATCGACGCAAAGGATGGCTACTTTGAAGAATCTCAAATATAAAATATATTTTGATTTGTTTATCACTTTTTTAGGTTACTACATGATTCCATATGTGTTATTTCATAGTTTTGATGTCTTCACTATTGTTCTATAATGTAGAAAATAGTCCAAATAAAGAAAAACCCTTGAATGAATAGGTATGTCCAAACTTTTGACTGGTACTGTACTGTGTGTGTATATATATATATATATATATATATATATATATATATATAATTATTATTTTTAAAGAGTATGTAGATATATATTTTCCCCTAACCCTACCACTCCTCCCCTAATTGGAGTAAACTAATGGACAACAACACTTAGGCTTCTACTTCCAGCTTATACAACCTATATACATTTTTTACAGTCACAATCTATTTTACAATAACTATCTTTTGTTTGTTTTAAATCCAATCCTTCAACTACCCTCAACCCCTTCAATCTATCTCTGAAGACCATCCAGTTTGATTTCTATTTGCCATATATTTTCCGACTGTGTTTGTTTCACAAATGTTCTCAACCTTTTTATTCTCATAGATTCCACAGATTGTAAATTAAAGATAGACATTTATTATATTATTGATCGATTGACCATTGACTTTTCAAATCATTCAGCTGTGCTATTTGCAGAGTTAGCTCCAGTTAAATGTTGCAATTCTTCAGCCATTCCTGGACCTGTGACCAAAAACAAGCTACATATAGACAGTGCCAAAACAAATTATTTAGTGATTCTGTCTCTTCACAGCAAAATCTGCAGAGCTGGGATGGTTGTATCCCCCATATATATAACATTCTATTGGTTGCAAGAATTTTGTATAATAATTGAAATAGAAAATGTGAAGTTTTGAATCCGGCGTTGTTTTGCGTATCAGTTCATAAACCGTTGTTTTGCGTATCAGTTCATAAACCATGTGCCATGGAATCGGTACATCGAATCTCTTTCCAACTATTTCGCAATCAATATGGCACAGCTGACAATGCTTTGGTAATAAAATGAAACTGGTATAATTATTCATTTATCACAATTTTCTTTAACCAAGTTTGGTCTTTAATGCAGGGACGACAGACAAGTTCCTTACTTTCCCCCTTCCACTTGCCTCTTCCATTTTTGTGATAATGCTGCAATAAGTTGGTTGTAATTTTGGGTAGAGCAGAAATGTCCATATATTTTTGTTAGCTGCATGTGTGATATAACTCCACAAGTACTATTTAACCCTAACCCATCATTTGCAAAGATTATACATTTATTTTTAAACAATTTTGAAAGATAATGGATTTTTATCAATTAGTATATTTTAGTTTAACCATAATATTTGTTGTATTTGTCACCAACTTTCTATGGCTTGTTTTATAAAATGGCAATATAGCAATTTCATTTTCAAATCAGCGAATATGAGATGTTGCCATTCTTGAACATGGGGTGAGACATTTTTACTAATCTGCTCGAGAACCCATTCAAATTTATGTATAACTTTTGTATGACTGAAGCCTTAAGTGAGAGGTCTAATGCTTTAATATTTAATCATTTCTGCCCCCCCCGAATTCATATTAATTATATAAATAGGCCAGTTTAATTTTGTCTGGCTTGCCGTTCCAAATAAAATTAAATATATTTTGCTCATATGATTTATAAAAAAAAACAGGTTGCTAGGTTCCTAGGCAAGACCATAAGCAAATAAGTTAACTGGGATATGACTAAAGAGTTAATCAGGGTGATTTTTTTTTGCACAAATTGACAGGTATTTTCCTTTCCATGGTTGCAAGAGCTTATATATTTTTGCTAACCTTCTATTAAAATGTATTGTAGTGAGATCATTTATTTATTTCAGGATATGAATACAGAGTATGTCCACATCACCGTTCAGACCATTTTATTGGTAAACTACCTGGTAATATAAAAGTTGTCTGTTTTACTGATCAAATACGAACTGTATCATACTTATCATCATCTGGTTGTAATCCAGAGACGATAGGAAAAGTATCTAGATCCTCTGAGGCTGTGAAGAGATCCAAGTTGTGGATTTAAAAGAAAACATTAATCATCAGCGTACAATGACACCTTTGTTTTTATGCCACGGATTTCTACCTTCTTGATATTATTGTTGGATGTGATTTTAACAGCTAACATTTCGATAGCCATAATAAATAGATATGCTGATAGTGGACAACCTTGTTTTACTCCTCTTGACAGTTGAATACTTTCTGAGAAGTAGTCATGATTTACTATTTTACACATAGGGTTACTATACATAACTTTAACCCACTGTATAAGAGATTCTACAAAATTGAAATGACTAGGTCAAGTCTCTGGCAACCAAACCAATAGAACGAACATCCAGTCGGCTTGGGTAGCAACCTTAGATTTGTGTTGGGACTATATCTCGTGGAAGGATGAAATAGTACGAATATATTTATGAAAATAACATTATTTATGAAAATATGTCAATCATTATTTGACCCGTTGTATAAAAGTGATAATGCCCTCGAAACCAGCATTTGGAGGATATATTGGCTCAGGCCTTGTGATACCCATGCCAATATATCCTCCAAATGCTGGCTTCTCGGGCATTATCACTTAATTAGCGTTAGCTAGCAGTAGATGCAGCCACTTGAATTTGAAAATACAAAATGTGAAGTAACTACCAAACTAGAAACACACAATACTTATACTATACTACTTATACTACTAGTAAACTCAGTACTGTCAACTGCATTTATTTTCAGCAAACTTAACATGTGTAAATATTTGTATGAAAATAACTAAGATTCAACAACTGAGACATAAACTGAGCAAGTTCCACAGACATGTGACTAAGAGAAATGTAATAATGTTTCCCTGAACAAAAGGGGGGAGGGTCAAAATCAAAAGTAACAGTGAGTATCTGGTGTGGCCACCAGCTACACTAAGTACTGCAGTGCGTCTCCTCCTCATGGACTGCACCAGATTTGCCAGTTCTTGCTGTGAGATGTTACCCCACTCTTCCACCAAGGCAACTGCAAGTTCCCAGACATTGCTGGGGGGGAATGGCCCCAGCCCTCACCCTCCGATCCAACAGATCCCAGACATTTCTGGGGGGAGTGGCTTTAGCCCTCACCCTCCGATCCAACAGATCCCAGACATTTCTGGGGGGAGTGGCTCTAGCCATCACCCTCCGATCCAACAGATCCCAGACATTTCTGGGGGGAGTGGCTCTAGCCCTCACCCTCCGATCCAACAGATCCCAGACATTTCTGGGGGGAGTGGCTCTAGCCCTCACCCTCCGATCCAACAGATCCCAGACATTTCTGGGGGGAGTGGCTCTAGCCCTCACCCTCCGATCCAACAGATCCCAGACGTGCTCAATGGGATTGAGATCCGGGCACTTCGCTGGCTATGGCAGAACACTGACACTCCTGTCTTGCAGGAAATCACGCACAGAACGAGCACTATTGCTGGTGGCATTGTCATGCTGGAGGGTCATATCAGGATGAGCCTGCAGGAAGGGTACCACATGAGGGAGGAGGATGTCTTCCTGTAACAAGCATGGGAAACAGTGTTTAAACCCTTTACAATGAAGATATGTGAAGTTATTTGGATTTTTACTAATTATCATTGAAAGACAGGGTCCTGAAAAGGGGACGTTTCTTTTTTTGATGTGTTTATATACAAAAAAAAACATTTAAATACACTGAGTGTGTAAAACATTAGGAACACCTTTCTAATATGGAGTTGCATCCCCTTTTGCCCTCAGAACAGCCTCAATTTGTCAGGGCATGGACTCTACAAGGTGTCAAAAGCATTCTACAGGGATGCTTGCCCATGTTTACTCAAATGCTTCCCACAGTTGTTCTCGATGTGATTTGGGATGGTGGACCATTCTTGATACACAAAGGAAATTGTTGAGTGTGAAAAACCTGCAGCGTTGCAGTTCTTGACACACTCATTCCCTCTGAATTGCACACATACTGTACACAATCCATGCCTAATTTGTCTCAAGGCTTAAAAATCCTTCTTTAACCTGTCTCATGCCCTTCATCTACACTGATTGAAGTGGTTTGAACGGGTGACGTAAGGGATCATACTGTAGCTTTCACCTGGATTCACCTGGTCAGTCTATGTCATGGAATGATCATTTTTTGCAAACTCAGTGTATATATCCTGAATGAATCTTGAATAATGATTAGTGAGAAAGTTACAGATGCACAAATGTCTTACCCTGACAAGGTAAAAATATGTCGTTCTGCCCCTGAGCAAGGCAGTTAACCCACTGTTCCCCTGGCGCCGAAGACGTGGATGTTGATTATGGCAGCCCCCTGCACCTCTCTGATTCAGAGGGGTTGGGTTAAGACACATTACAGTTGAATGGATTCAATTGTACAACTGACTAGGTATCCCCCCAAAAATGCTAAACTCCCCTGTTATCGTAATGGTGATAGGTTAGCATGTCTTGGGGGTATGATGTTTGTGTTTTTTTTTTTTTAATCACTCATCATTATTCACGATTCATTCAGGATATATACACTGAGTTTGCAAAACATTATCTTTCCATGACATGGTAATCATGGTAACATCCACATTCATGTAGAAGTATTTAATAACATATTATATTCTTATTTACAATAAAAGTGACTCTAAAATGACACAATACATTATTTAACATTCATTTCTGTTGGGAACAAAAAATTCTGAAACACAACCAAAACAAATAGCAAATGCATCCAACAAATTTGTAGTCACAAGCTTGATGCAGCCATTGCGTGCTGAATATGGGGCCAAATACTTAACTTTTTACTACTTTAATACACATGTAAGTGAATTTGTACCAATACTTTTTGTCCCCTAAAATGGGGGGACTATGCACACAAAGTACTGTAATTTGTTAACGGTTCACCCGATATCGATGAAAATACCCTCAAAGTCAGCCTGTTAGAGTGCGCTCAGTGGCATTTCATTGGATATGCATCATCCATTGAAGGAATGTGTCTCACGATCAGTCTTATCTAGTGTTTTGTCTGAGGGGCATCCAGTCCCCCACTTCCAAAACAGCCTACATATGCCTTGAATCCCATGTTGCTGAAATAGGGGGCTGAGCGTTACGGGCTGATAACAGGCTGCAGACTGAGACTCCCTCTCCCTCAGCCCCCCACCCCCTCAGCCCCGAGCTGCACTCTGATTGGTTGAGAGGAGTTCCAGCACCTTCATGCCGGGGCACAGCGGATGTTGTTACCTTGTTCCCAGACTCCTGTGCTCCCTCCCCTTTCCCAAATCATCTGATTGATTTATCCTAGAGTGGCGGAGTGCGGCTCAATTGGGTCCATATGAGGACGGTGCCGAGTGGTCATCTATAACAGTCATTTTCAGTAGGCTCCTTATTCTCGGGCCAAACAACCAAAAACACCCAATTTCCTAACTTGCTGTTCATAGAAGTGACAGATGGCGAAAACCTGGAAAAGCTTTCTTATAATCGTTAGCAACTGACATTTTGAACACAATACTTTATTTTGGTCTCTCCTTCTCACTCCCCCTCTCTATTTTGTTCTTTTCTTTCAAGGTGAAGAATCCAGGGAGGAAAATTGTGTTGGTGGGATATGGCCTAAATTTATCCAAGTTCAGCTTCTCCTCCTTGATTTGGCCCAGGATGTGAATTCAATACACAAATATTTGCCAGGTAGTTTGTCTCTCTTTAGGACTCGCTCTACCTGAACTGGGATGCCACTTAGAGCCACACTTAGACAGCCCCTGGACAAGGTCCCCTTTCATTCCAGGCTGGGACCTGGACCTGCACTCCCCCGGCAGTTGGGTCGTCTGGACGCCCCGCTTGACGGACCTGCTGCGTCTGAGTGACTATGAATGGCTGCATCTTATTCCGGTTCCCTTTATAGTGCACTACTTTTGACCAGGGCCCAAAGGCTTCTCATAGGGCTCTTGTCAAAAGTAGTGCAAAGTCTGCTGTTGCTGGGGAAATGCATGTATGATAAATGCAGGGCCTGGAACAACAGCTGAGCTGAGGCAGGACTTGGCCCGAAGTCCAGGACTGTTTCAGACGTGCAAGAGCAGTTTCCTCATGTCTTGGCTCTTTGTCATGAATTACCTCTTTCATTTTTTCCCAGTAATAACCCAACTCCTCTACTCAGCATTTAAAACACCCATTTTTCCCTTTTGGTTTTTCAGTTTTCCTTTTTTTCTTGTATTTATTTCCACTCCTGTCTTTCTGGCAGGGCAGACTGCAAGCTCATAACTGTAACTCAATCTCCTGGCTGGGAGGGTGGGCGGGCAGCCACTGGGGCCAGTGCAGACCATGCGTGGGTGAGTGGGTGGGCGGTCAGCGTCTGGAAGGCAGAAGAAGGGGTGTTCAAAGCACACCTTTCAGCCAATGAGCTTCTCTGTTCACCAAAAGACAATGGCACTCCCTTTCTGAGGATTTCCTTTGTTTATCTACATGAGGAAACATTTGTTTTTTGAAGTAAAGGTGAGTATTAGAGAAGAGACCAATAGGTACACGGCTGCTGCATCATCCATGTTAACTTACTCGGGACATTTTGAAAATAGCTAGACGATTGAATGAACTCTATGATAACACCTACAAAAACAATTATACATACCATAAAACAACTTTACACGTTTTGACTGCCCTGGCATACTGGACACGCCTGCACCGCCCGCAAGGCATGGGGGCCGACAAGCTCTGGGGGCCCATGCACCTATCATCGATGTCTATTGTTTTGTTTGTTTAATAAATCATTTTGACAGTAACCCTCCAAAAGGTCATTTATAAACCTTTTTCATTTCCGTATGTACTAGGAAGCTAAGTGTTTTTTTCCCTTGGGCTTCAGGAATGTGACTGAAAAAGTGCCTCAGGCCTTGAATAAAATGTTTAAAAAATTAACTGATTGAAAGTAAGGAGATATCAGTGAACAAATGCCTTGGCCAAGGCTATGACAGCGCCAGTGTAATAAGTGGCGCTTTCTCAGGTGTTCAAAGGTGCATATCAAACCGAGAGCCTAAAGTGAAAGTAATATATAATAATAATATATGCCATTTAGCAGACGCTTTTATCCAAAGCGACTTACAGTCATGTGTGCATACATTCTACGTATGGGTGGTCCCGGGGATCGAACCCACTACCCTGGCGTTACAAGCGCCATGCTCTACCAACTGAGCTACAGAAGGACCACAAGAAAGTGACAGTTACAGGGATGGTAAAAAAACATATTGGTTGCCATAGCAACATCAGGGAAACCTGGCAGAAGGGAGTGGTGATTCAAATGCAGCAGTTCTGCAACATCTTTAATTGAGCCTCTCGTTCTCCTTAATTGCCGATCTCACCATGTTACGGAAAGAGATAAACTGTATATGAAGCTCTCGGGACAGGTCGTCTGGATACTGGACTAGCTGCAGAAATGGCGCTGAAGAGATAGATAGCTGCCGGCTTACAGCTCCTGACCAATTCTGCTATTTTGTGGGGGGGTTTTACGCTGATCACAACTTTTATTTTACAAAATATTTAACCTATTATTGCGTATGACCGAAAAAAAATTCTGGACATTAACCTCAATTTGGATGAAGATTTCTACCCCATCGAGTCGGCAGCTGTGGATGTACATCCTGGACCAGGTACTAATCCCCGGGACTCGAAAGAGGAAGAGGCACAAGAGAGGCAAACCAGCGGGCTCCCTGACGAGACTAGTCGATGAGTAAATAAACCACCTCTTCCCTCTGTTCCATTGACGAACGTACAATCACTAGGGAACAAACTGGACGAGTTCCGTTCGAGACTATCCTATAGACGGCACCTGAAGACCTGGCACTCCACACTGCCCTTTCCCTGTCTGTTCACCCACGACTGGGTGGCCAAGCACGACTCCAACACCATCCAGTGGTAGGCCTGATCACCGACAATGATGAGACAGCCTATAGGGAGGAGGTCAGAGACCTGGCAGTGTGGTGCCAGTACAACAACCTCTCCCTCAATGTGAGCAAGATAAAGGAGCTGATCGTGGACTATAGGAAAAGGAGGGCCGAACAGACCCCGATTAACATCAATGGGACTGAAGTGGAGCGGGTCGAGAGTTTCAAGTTCCTTGCTTTCCACCAACAAACTATCATGGTCCAAACACACCAAGACTGTTGTGAAAAGGGCACAACAACACCTTTTCCCCCTCAGGAGACTGAAAAGATTTGGCATGGCTCCCCAGATCCTCATAAAGTTCTACAGCTGCATCATTGAGAGCATTCTGACCAGTTGTATCACCGCCTGGTATGGCAACTGCTCGGCATCTGACCGTAAGGCGCTACAGAGGGCAGTGCATACAGCCAAGTACATCACTGGGGCCAAGCTTCCTGCCATCAAAGACCTATATACTAGGCAGTGTCAGAGACTCCAGTCAACCAAGTCATAGACTGTTCACTCTGCTACCGCACGGCAAGCGGTACCGGAGTGCCAAGTCTAGGACCAAAAAGGCTCCCAGCAGCCATAAGACTGCTGAATAATTAATCAAATGGCCACCCGGACTATTTACATTGACCCCCCCCCCCCCCTAAGCTGTTGTATTCGGCGCATGTGACAAATAAAATTTGATGTGATTTAATATTCTATGTTTCTCTGAGTCGTGGCTGAACAAACGCATGGATAATATGCATCTAGCTGGCTTTTCTATGCATCGCCAAGATCGAACGTGAGCTTCGGGTAAGGTTAAGGGGGGAGAGGTGTGTATCGCTTTGTTAACAACAGCTGGTACGCAATCTCTGTTAAGGAAGTCTCAAGGTTTTGCTTGCCTGAGTTAGAATACCTCATGATAAACTGCAGACTATACTATTCACCCAAGAGCGCTTTTATCTGTATTTTTCTTAGCTGTTTATTTACCACCACAGACCTATGCTGGCACTAAGACCACACTCAATGAGATGTATAGGGCCATAAGCACACAAACAAATACACATCCAGCGCAGGTGCTCCTAGTGGCCGGTGATTTTAATGCAGGGAAACTGAAATCTGTCTTACCTCATTTTTACCAGCATGTCACTTGTGCAACTAGAGGCGAAAAACTCACCTTTACTCCACACACAGCAACGCATACAGTGCTCTCCCTTGTCCTCCATTTGGCAAATCTGACCATAATCCTATCCTCCTAATTCCTGCATACAAGCAAAATCTCAAACAGGAAATACCAATGATGCGCTCAATACAGAAGTGGTCTATCCAATAATGATCCAATAACCAAGAGGAGTTTACCACATCAGTCACCAAATGTATTAAAATAAAAAAACAGACCTGATGGAAACCAGTCCATTAGTCCTGCATTTCCCCCTTGAGTATGTGCATCAATATGTTCTCTACTGTACTGATATTAAGTGCATCAACGACATCGTCCCCACATATCCCAACCAGAACCAGAAGCCATGGATTACAGGCAGCATCCGCACTGAGCTGAAGGCTAAAGCTTCTGCTTTCAAGGAGCGGGACACTAATCATCCGACGAGCCGTCAAACAGTCTAAACATCAATACAGGACTAAGATAGTATCCTACTACACCGGCTAGTGGGATTCTAGCCTCGTCGGATGTCGCAGGGCTTGCAAACTATCACAGATTACAAAGGGAAATCCAGCCAGGAGCTGCCCAGTGACAAGAGCCTACCATATGAGCTAAATTCCTTCTATGCTCATTTCGAGGGAAGCATCACTGAAACATCCATGAGAGCACCAGCTGTTCCGCGTGACTGTGTGATCTCGCTCTCTGTAGCCAATGTGAGTAAGATCTTTAAACAGGTTAACATTCACAAGGCCAGATGGATTACCAGTATGGGTACTCAGAGCATTCACTGACCAGCTGGCAAGTGTCTTCACTGACATTTGCAACCTCTCCCTGACCCAGTCTTTAATACCTACATATTTCAAGCACACCACCATAGTCCCTGTGTACGCCAAGGTAACCTGTCAAATGACTATTGCCCTGTAGCACTCAAATTTACAGCCATGAAATGCTTTAAAAGGCCTGGTCATGGCTCACATCAACACCATCATCCCAGACACCCTGGACCCACTCCAAATGTCACCGCTCCAACATATCCACAGATGACACAATCTCTACTGAACTCCAGCTCCAACTGGATCCAGGATCCTGGACTTCTTAATGGGTTTCCCCCAGGTGGTGGGGGTAGGCAACAACACAGCCACCATGCTGACTCTCAATACGGGGGCCCCTCAGGGGTGCGTGCTTAGTCCCCTCCTGTACTCCCTGCTCACCCACGACTGCTTCGCTGCGCACGACTCCAACACCATCATTAAGTTTGCAGACGACATGATGGTGTTTGACCTGGTCACCAACAGCGATGAGACATTCTATAAGGAGGAGGTCAGTGACTTTGCCTAAACAAACTGCACTATCAATTTAGTAGTCTACAATCTCACCATTTTCAACCTGCATATCGATGTGTCTCAAGGTGGAGTCTGACAATCGCAACGGCACCATGCAATGCACCCTAGACTGAAGAGGCAGACAAATAGGAGAAAAATGTTAGATCCCCTGTCATAAATTACACATTTCTCGAGGTAAGAATATTGCAAAAATATAATCAATGGCTTACTTGAGAGAAGACAGCCTACCTCGTTATGACATCGGCCAGTATTGAAATCTGACATCTGATGGATGTTTTCCGAATCTAAAAATCACATTCCTGTTAACTTCCAGTCTAGTGAGGGCTGCTTTATCACAATGCTACGTCATACCGGCCAAATTTCTGCCTGCTTGAATGGCAGTAGCTCAGATACACATGAAAAAATGAAATGACCCAAGGAATCGACAGAACATCACTCAGAGATGCACAAAAACAATAACATTCATAATAGGTGAATCTATACTCTAAACTGTCTACTTTTTTCCTCGAAGTTAAGCTATTTGATGTGTAATTTGTTTAAAATGTTTATAAATAACAGCTAAATATGGCTGGCTGTATATAGTGCATTCTGAGAGTATTCAGACCCCTTGACTTTATCCACATTTTGTTACGTTGCAACCTTATTCTAAAATTGTTTTATCCTCATCAATCTCCTCAAGATACCCCACAATGACAAACTGAAAACAGGTTTCATACATTTTTGCAAATGTATTGAAAATAAAAAACAGAAATACCTTATTTACATAAGTATTCAGACCCTTTGCTTTGAGTCTCAAAATTGAGCTCAGGTGCATCCTGTTTCCATTGATCATCCTTTAAATCTTTCTACAACTTGATTGGAGTCCACCTGTGGTAAATTAAAATAATTGGACATGATTTTGAAAGGCACACACCTGTCTATATAAGGTCCCACAGTTGACAGTGCATGTCAGAGCAAAAACCAAGCCATGAGGTCAAAAGAATTGTACTTAGAGCTCCGAGACAGGATTGTGTTGAGGCACAGATCTCGGGAAGGGTACCAAGAAATGTCTGCAGCATTGACGGTCCCCAAGAACACAGTGGTCTCCATCATTCTTAAATGGAAGAAGTTTGGAACCACCAACACTCTTCCTAGAGCTGGCCGCCTGGCCAAACTGAGTAATTAGGGAAAAAGTGCCTTAGTCAGGGAGGTGACCAAGAACCCGATGGTCACTCTGACAGAACTCCAGAGTTCCTCTGTGGATATGGGAGAACTTTCCAGAAGGACGACCATCTCTTCAGCACTCCACTAATCAGGCCTTTATGGTAGAGTGCCCATACGGAAGCCACTCCTCAGCAAAATGCACATGACAGCCCACTTGGAGTTTGCCAAAAGGCACCTAAAGGACTCGCAGACCATGAGAAACGAGATTGTCTGGTCTGATGAAACCAAGATTTAACTCATTGGCCTGAATGCCAAACGTCACATCTGTAGGAAACCTGGCACCATCCCTATGGCACCATCCCTACAATGCATAATGAAACAATCCCTAGCAAGCTAGTGTTTTGAGGGTGGATTGACTGTAATATTTGGCATTCATAGAATGGTTTTACGCACAGCCCATACCTTACAGGTTCAGGTAGGCTATACATGACAGTTGTATATTCAAAAAAATCTATTGGTAGATGATTAGTTTGCTGTTGCATTGAAAATGCATTTTACAATCTGCAATGTATGAATTTCCAACTTTTAATTACTGAACAAGTAATTACATTATTGACGCCAGCGACACCATGTATAGCTTTGTGAAATGTTAGGCTTAATATGAGACATGACAACCAAATACCAATAAACATTTATCCATTAGCTAAAGCAAAGCTATAGGCTACATGCCCTGGCACCACAGAAAGCCTTTCATCGATTCAATGTCGCAATTTCAGCACCATGGACAGTGATCGGTAGCTTATTCTTTGTGAGTGGCTATTTAGTTGATGCATTCAAATATTTCAGGGCGGGGGAGAGGGGGAAGGGGAGGGCCCGAACTTCGACCATGCGGGAGTCCAGCAAAACTGTGTCATGCAAGTGCCTCCACAGCAGATGATATTTTGACTAAAATACTCGCTTCACTTAAATTAGCTCATTTAAGATGGCCATCTATTCAGCTCTTAAAATGGGCCTAACCCCCATCTCCCCAGACCGTCTTTCATCCTGCTTTCTGACCCTCCCATATGTGCAGCTAATCTCTCCCTTGTGTCTCTGAAATGTCAGTGCGGAGGAGCGAGCATGTACTTGCTCGCTATGGATTTCTCATGGAATGCACACTTTCAGTTCAGCCAGTGTTACGTGTTTTGATAGGCAATGATTATGAAGTATTTGATTTTTCCTACTGGGTGTGGGAACCAAACCTGTTGGTACACTACCATCGTGACTGAGGCTGCTGTCTGGTTCATCCGACTAGGGGTGATTCTATGCTGGGATAAGTAGTGAATCACATTGCTCTCACAAGACCTGGAGATGACATCTTCAATGAACAAATAGAGGATTTAGATCCAGCTCTAGATCCAGCTCAAGGTGTGCTATGATGAGTGTTGGATGTAAAGAGGAAGTCATGCGTATAAAGGAAAAAACATGTCTCCTTGGCAGACAGAAAGGAGCATCCCTAACAAACAGGACACAGGCAGAACCACGTTGTTTGAATAGGTGGGCTGTTGTTCAAATAAGATTCTTGGATGGGATACAATAGAATACAGTAAAGAAATATATATTTGATTCCAACCCCAATACTTTAATCTATTAAGTCATATGTGAACAATTTAATACATGTCAACATGCTTTCGTATGTGTTGCATGTTTGTTTTTGTTGGTGTCGCAGTCAGGGACAGAATTAAAGGGAGAGTATCCAAAGGGTTAAAAACCCTATCTGCCTCTGGAATGAATGGTGGAAGTTTGGTGGTGGAAAAGGGGGAGGGATGGGGGGAGGGAGGGAGCCTCGCCGGCAAGACAATTCCCCCGACGTGGGCCATTCACAGACACAGGAAATGCTTGACCTCACACCCTGAGAAACGTCCACAGCAGCCCACTTGTGTTCAAGGTGTAATTGGGCGTAATTAGGAGCTGGCAGATAGGAGGACCTGCATGCTCCACATGCCTTCGTTCCTCCTGCCTGCCTGCTTCCACACTCCCCTCGCCTCGCCTGCAGCAGAGGAATCTTTAGGACAACAAGAATTCATTCAGATACTGAATTCTTAAGCTTTAGGTTGGTAGGGCTTACGAAAATATTGGCTAAAATGAAATCCGTAAATCGTGTTTGTCTGTCGGCCATTGATGTGATGTCGGATGGAGACGGGGGTTGGGGGGGGTACACAGGGCGTGGCAAAAATGTTTCTTAAATGTTTCTTAAAGCATTATTGGTAGAGAGTAGAGAGGTCTGAGTTAGTCTATGGACCAGCCCCGTTCTACTTGTCTGACTCCTAATCTGTTCCCTTCTCACCTATCAGGACAATGGAAGCCAGGCTTCCTGTGTGGAAATGAGGAGATGGGAGCAGGGACTGAGGAGGGGAGATGAGTGCAGTGCCGGTTCTAGCTTTTCTTGGCCCTAAGCAATATTTATTTTGGGGACCCACACCTCGCAAGTAAAACATTCTAGTGGTCCCCCTCTTGACGGCAGAGAGAAGACAACGAAGCTATAAAGTTAATTCCCTGCAATTCTATGCATTTTGCCATGGGGCATAGATAAAATGTTGTCATTTTAAAGCATATTTCCTGCAATTCTACATATTTTGCCATGTTCAAATGATATCTGAGTGCGAGGGAAAAAATCAATGGGGGCCCCCTCAAGGTCAGGGCCCCTGGACAAATGCCCTGCGTGCCTGGTCAGTAATTCAGCTATGATTACTACAAGCTGTAGATAGCTGGCTAAACTAACTTACCAATTTTTTAAAAATTAACTGACATGGGCTAATTGGATGACTGTCAGTAACTGACATTACTCACTCTTAAAGGGATACTTCAGGACTTTGGCAATGAGGCCCTTTATTTACTTCCCCAGAGTCAGATGAACTAGTGGATACCATTTGTATGTCTCTGCGTGCAGTTTGAAGGAAGTTGCTAACTAGCGCTAGCACAATTGCTAACTAACGTTAGCTACTATTGGTTCACACCACCTCACTTCCGTCATAAAAATAAATAATAATAATTTCACCTTTATTTAACCAGGTAGGCCAGTTGAGAACAAGTCCTCATTTACAACTGTGACCTGGTCAAGATAAAGCAAAACAAATACACAGAGTTACACAAAAACAAACGTACAGTCAATAACACAATATATAAATATATGTACAGTGTGTATAAGACAGTAGTTTTGGAATTGTTAGTTAGATTACTTGTTGGTTATCACTGCATTGTCGGAACTAGAAGCACAAGCATTTCGCTACACTCGCATTAACATCTGCTAACCATGTGTATGTGACAAATAAAATTTGATTTGATTTGATTTGATTTGAAATGTAGAAGATTAGGGATGTGAGGCAATGAATAGGCCATAGAAGCGAAATAATTACAATTTACCATTAACACTGGAGTGATAGATGTGCAGATGATGATGTGCAAGTATAAATTTTTTATATATTTTTTTACCTTTATTTAACTAGGCAAGTCAGTTAAGAACACATTCTTATTTTAAATGACGGCCTAGGAACTGTGGGTTAACTGCCTGTTCAGGGGCAGAACGACAGATTTTTACCTTGTCAGCTCTGGGATTTGAACTTGCAACCTTTCGGTTACTAGTCCAACACTCTAACCACCAGGGTGCAAAAGAGCAAGAGGATAAATAACAATATGGGGATGAGGTAGTTGGGTGTGCTATTTACAGATTGGCTGTGTACAGGTAGAGTGATCGGTAAGCTGCTCTGACAGCTGATGCTTAAAGTTAGAGAGGGAGATATAAGACTCCAACTTCAGTGATTTTTGCAATTCGTTCCAGTCATTGGCAGCAGAGAACTGCTAGGAAAGGCAGCCAAAGGAAGTTTTACATACTGGACACAGACATACAAATGGTATCCACAAGTCCATCTGATGCTGGGGAAGTAGATAAAAGGCCAAAATCCCGAAGTATCCCTTTAACAATAAGTAGAGATCCCTACTGAGTTCCAAAAAAAAGGTTTGGGCCCCCCTAGCTGCTCATGGCCGGCCATGGTTGAGGGGATCTTGGAAAGGGGAGGGAAGAGGAGAGGAGATGAAGGAGGAGAGAGAGAATCTTCAAAAGGGGAGGCTTGAGACGGGAAAGAGGATGCCAGAGAGGGGAGAGGGAAAAGAGGGCTAGTGATCAATCAGGAGGTCTAGGGCTCTGACCTCTGACCTACTGTGAGAGAACAGGATGCCACCATGGTGAACCTGTGAGGGCTCAGGCATTTAAGACCCTGGGACCCAGCCCAAGCCTTTCTCTATGATGAATGGGACGCTAGCATGAACACAAATTGCCCCGTAATAATGACAGACAGGCCTATAACCAAGCATATAACCTAGCCTGCTAAGAACAAATAGGAATGGATAGAATTATAGAGAGAGAGATTTAAATAGTAAGAGGTAGACATACAGCTGAGGATTACCCTACCGGAGGGAGGGAGAGAGGGAGGGAGGGGGAGAGAGATTGATTTACAACAGAGAGAGCGCGATGCTGGCGTTTTCTCCCCACTCTGCTGACCCTGGAGCCGGTGTGAGGGCAAGATTCCAGAGGCCCCTCAGCAGCAGCTCCGCCCTGACAGACAGACAAGCAGCCAGGAGGGCCTGTAAGTCATCCAAACCCTCTCCCTCTCTATCTCCCTCTCTCGCACAAGCCCTGGGAACTGTTTACACTTAGTACTGCTGGCTCTTCATATAGGCTAAAAACAGCTGTTTGGTTCACAGGCTGAATCAGCCAGAGCGCCAGCCTCCCCTTTTCATAGCCACGGCATGACACAGCTTGGTAGATCTCTCCTCTGTGTGTTTCCCCCGCCGTCCCCCGCCCCCCCGTCCCCCAAAACAACGTGTCCCTCTGTCTTTGAGGAAACACATGTATTATATTAGTCCTGTGGAAGGCAAGGGTCACACTCCTGTCAGTAATTGAAATTATGTATGCGCTAACGGGATTACAGTGGCCCAGTGATTGAAAGGTGACCCTGCTCCCTTGTTCCACTGCTGGAATTCCAGAGGTAATGGATCATGAAAGGAGGCCTCCTCAGTACATGTAGACAGGCGGAGGAGCAAGGCAGGAGGAGCTAGGTGGAGTCAGAGTCACCTAAAGTTTCACCCTCCTCACCTCATTCTCAGTGTTATTATGGGACGCTGCCCAGAACCAGTTATCATTCCGCTTGTCCCTGTCCCTCAGCCCTCAAGACCCAGGCTTTTGATCTCCGTCCTGTCCATGAATAGAGTCATCACAGTGGGCCAATCAAACCAATTTGGCCCATTTCTGGTAAAGGGTAAATGTCATTACTGTTTTTTTTACAAGGTGAGGGAAAAAATGGTTAAGCATCCAGATGGTGCTTGACAGGTTACCAACTCAATTAACACAGACCCAATGACACCGGAGTCGTTTTCCAGCAGAGCCATGCAGGAGATCATATCAGCCCCCATACACAAATCTGATTCAGTAAACTGTCATCTCTACAATTCTCCTTTAGTGCCTTATCTGTTATCCAGGTCAAATCTATGTTTTTGTTGATGTTCATTACTGTAGCTTTTTACTTGAGATTGTATTGCGTTTAAAACCTTTTCGACATTGGCAGAGGTTCTGATGCCTGTTCTTGTGTGAGATACTGATACTGCACCGTGATGAACTCTGTCCCTGGAATTGTTGCATGGCTGCTTGAGCTCGGCATTATCAACATGCCATAGCACACGCTCTGTTGGGCTCTTTGTGAAAACCAGCCTGCGAGCTGGGCTCAATGCCTTTTTGTCATGCTGAGACAGTTGTCCGGTGAAGCTATGGCAGATGTGAGGAGAGCCCATCCACCCCTACCTACACTGCCTCCATGTTCTATAGCAGGGGTATTCAACACCATATGAGGTCTGGGGCCTGCTGGTTTTCTGTTCTAGCTGATAATTAATTGCACACACCTGGTGTCCCATGTCTAAATCAGTTCCTGATTAAATGGTAACGATGAACAAATGCCATGGAACTGGCTTTTTTGGTCCAGAGTTGAGTTTGAAAATTATATTTTATCTTTATTTTTCTACCCAATTTTGTCATATCCAATTGGTAGTTACAATCTTGTCCCATCGCTGCAACTCCCGTACGGACTCGGAAGAGGCGAAGTTCGAGAGCAGTGCATCCTCCATAAACACAAACCCGCCAAGCCACACTGCTTCTTGACACAATGTACGCTTAACCCAGAAGCCAGCCGCACCAATGTGTCGGGGAAAACACCGTACACCTGGCGAACGTGTCAGCGTGCATGCGCCCGGCCCACCACTATTGTCGCGAGAGCGCAATGGGACAAGGACATCCCGGCCTGTCAAACCCATCCGCTAACTGGGACGATGCTAGGATAATTGTGCGTCGCCTCATTTGTCTCCCGGTCACGGTCGGCTGCGACATAGCCCGGTATTGAACCAGGATCTGTAGTAACGCAGACTGCTGCACCACCCTAGAGGCCTGGTTCTATTGTATCTTGATGAAGCAATGCAAAGGGAATTTTCCCAGGAAAAAATAGGGGGAGAAAAAAATCATGTTTCCCTGTGAATGTACAGGTAACTGCCAAAATAATGGAAACACTTGAGTAAATGAGTGATACATTTTACATTACAAAGTATATTGATAGCAGGTGCATCCACACAGGTGTGGTTCCTGATTGAATTAAGCAATTAACATCACATCATGCTTAGGGTCATGTATAGAAATGCTGGGCAGGCCATTATTTTGGCTAGCATGGCTATGCCCCCATAAGATGACAATGCCCCCATCCAAAGGGCACGAGAGGTCACTGAATGGTTTGATGAGCAGGAAAACGATGTAAACCATATGCCATGGACGTCTGTCATCAGATCTCAACCCAATTGATCACTTATGGGAGATTCTGGAGCGGCGTTTTCCACCACCACCATCAAAACACCAAATGACGGAATCTTCTTGTGGATGAATGGTCTTGCATCCCTCCAATAGAGTTCCAGACACTTGTACAATCTATGCCAAGGTGTATTGAAGCTGTTCTGACTCGTGGTGGCTCAAACACCCTATTAAGACACTATATGTTGGTGTTTCCTTTATTTTGGCAGTTACTTGTAGGTATCCTTTGATAAATATCTACTGAGACTTGGCATGGGACCAAAGACAACAAATCCCTCTGGGCCACGAAAATCATTCAGGCCCAACTCGCAGGGTGATAATGGGACATTGCAGTAGTGTGTGTGTGTGTGTGTGTGTGTGTGTGTGTGTGTGTGTGTGTGTGTGTGTGTGTGTGTGTGTGTGTGTGTGTGTGTGTGTGTGTGTGTGTGTGTGTGTGTGTGTGTGTGTGTGTGTGTGTGTGTGTGTGTGTGTGTGTGTGTGTGTGTGTGTGTGTGTGTGTGTGTGTGTGTAAGCTTTTCATTCATAATTTGTTGAGTATGAGGAATAGGACTCACTAATTCATGGAGCATCTTTAGAAGTTGTCTCAAACCGGTAAAAACACATGTGCCTCATGAAGACATTGAGATGCAGAACATGTTGGCTGAGGTTAAGAGGTGGAACAGGTGCAACTGCAATCATAGACACAAACTTAATGTGATCAATGTTTGATGTTTTTTATAGGGTGCGGAAAGAAATGTAGAGGTACATTTATTGTGGGAGTCATTGAATTCCAAGGCATTTGTTCATTTCCACTTTTCCTTTGGTGGAGAGAATTGTCTTATTAATACAAAATCTATTGGATAGAACCACATTCTCATACATAAGATAAAAGCGTAACATACATTGAATCATTGAAGACTTTGTGTTTATAAAGTGGGAAAACTAAACTGAGGCAGACACAGACACAGCAGTTTTAGGTGAGGGTTAAAGATGTTCTTATCAAAATGGCGTCTTAGGAAGCTAAGAAGACAGTACGTGGCGGAGAGGAAATGCATTCAGCAGGGAGGGGTGTTTGACTCTCCATGCTGCTCCTCTATTGTTGTTGTTAGCCCCTTGCTGTTGTGACTGAGGTACCGGCAGCAGTCGTACACACCCCGAATGCTTTCTTCATCGTTCACACAACAGAATTCCAGCCATAACGACCTGTCCTCTCTTGGAAATAAACCCAAACACAGTCATGGGCTTGGCGGGGGGCAGGACATTTTCGGGATGGACGCCACGAACTAATCAATTCAGTCACTTTGCGGAGGCGCTTGCCACTTTATTTGTAGATAGATAGTAGATAAATAGCCCTTTATCATTGGATGGCGACCTATAAGATACAACTTCATTGTGGGATGTAGATCTACGCTACGTTCAGAAAGTATTCAGACCCCTTCACTTTTTCCACATTTTATTCTGAAATGGATTCCGTTGTTTTTTCCCCTCATCAATCTATACAGAATACCCCATAATGATATCACAATACCGCATAATGACAAAGCATAAACAGGTTTTTAGAAAATACCCTTTACTCAGTACTTTGTTGAAGCACCTTTGGCAGCGATTACAGCATTGAGTCTTCTTGGGTATGATGCTACAAGCTTGGCACACCTGTAGTTGGGGAGTTTCTCCCATTCTTCTTTGCAGATCCTCTCAAGTTCTGTCAGGTTGGATGGGCTACACAGCTATTTTCAGGTCTCTCCAGAGATGTTCGATCGAGTTCAAGTCCGGGCTCTGGCAGGGCCACTCAAGAACATTCAGAGACTTGTTCCAAAGTCACTCCTGCATTGTCTTAGCTGTGTGCTTAAGGTTGTTGTCCTGTTGGAAAGTGAACCTTTGCCCCAGTCTGAGTTCCTGAGCGCTCTGGAGCTGATTTTCATCAAGGATCTCTCTGTAATTTGCTCCGTTCATCTTTCTCTCAATCCTGTCTCCCAGTCCCTGCCACTAAAAAACATCCCCACAGCATGATGCTGCCACCACCATGCTTCACCGTAGGGATGGTGTCAGGTTTCCTCCAGATGTGACATTTGGCATTCAGGCCAAAGAGTTCAATATTGGTTTCATCAGACCAGAGAACCTTGTTTCTCATGGTCTGAGAGTCCTTTACGTGTCTTTTGGCAAACTCTAAGCCGGCTGTCATGTGCCTTCTACTGAGGAGTGGCATCCGTCTGGCCACTCTACCGTAAAGGCCTGATTGGTGGAGTGCTGCAGAGATGTTTGTCCTTCTGGAAGGTTCTCCCATCTCCACAGAGGAACTCTGGAGCTCTGTCAGAGAGACCATCGGGTTCTTGGTCACCTCCCTGACCAAGGCTCTTCTCCCACGATTTCTCAGTTTGGCCGGGCAGCCAGCTCTAATAAGTTTTAGTGGTTCCAAACTTCTTCCATTTAAGAATGATGGAGGCCACTGTGTTCTTGGGGATCTTCAATACTGCAGAACTGTTTTGGTACCCTTCTCCAGATCTGTGCCTCAACACAATCCTGTCTTGGAGCTCTAAGGACAATCCCTTCGACCTCATGGCTTGGTTTTGCTCTGACATGCACTGTCAACTTATATAGATAGTTGTGTGGCTTTCCAAATCATGTCCAATCAATTACATGTACTACTGGTGGACTCCAATCATGTTGTAGAAACATTTCAAGGATGATCAATGGAAACAGGATGTACCTGAGCTCATTTCCGAGTCTCATAGCAAAGGGTCTAAATACTTATGTAAATAAGGTACTTCTGCTAAAATTTCTAAAAACCTGTTTTTGCTTTGTCATTATGTGGTATTGTGTGTTGACTGATGAGGAAGAAAAATGTATTTAATCAATTTTAGAATAAGGCTGTAATATAACAAAAATGTGGAAAAAAATCAAGTGGTTTGAATGCTCTCTGAATGCACTGTATAGCTTGGGATGTAAGTCTATATTTTGGGATGTAGGTTTACATTATTGGTTGTACACTAGATAATGGAATTCTGATCTGTTGCTGGCTATTACTGGAGGGACCTCTTTACTTTAATGATTGAATTATCTCCCCCTCCTCTCAGCTGTTTCTTGCTGGGCCACGCTGACTGAGTTAGTGCCTGTGCTGTTATGGGTTCATTGGGCTGGTATGTGGCAGGAATCTTTGGATCAAGGTAATTTCACACTGTTCAACATTTTCCCAGGCTGTTAAGCTTCCCTTTACCTTTGTGCCACTCGAAGAACGAGATAAGGAGTGACACATGTTGCCATTAAACACACACAGCATCCCTGCATCACCCAGGGCTGATGCCACCAGCGGGCAAAGGAACGACTTGAAAGACATGGACTATAAAATGATCTTCTGACACTCCAGCTTCCCAAAAGGATCAGATTATTGCAGCCTGTCCAAGTGTGGTACGTGTGTAGTGCATTCATGGGTGGTACTGTAATAATGATGAAAGGGGTTGGATTTGTCATTGCAGAGGTCCAGAGTTTTGGGAGGGAGGCCGGGCAGGCGGGGCTGTCGTTTGTCTTTATCAGATACAATGAAGTTAAGAAGGTGTGCTCTTATTGTTCTTATGAATAGTTTTTGTTATGTATATTAAAGTGTGTGCGCGTGTGAACGTTTGTGTGAACGTGGGTGTGCCTCATCATTTATGTCTACATCTGTGCCAGTGTCTGCATTCAACCAGCAGCACGTGTGTTATGGTTCTTTTGTAATCTTCCCAGACTGTTCCGTGTTATTATTAGATATACCAGATGAGTCAACACCTGATGGGTATGGGTGGAAAATGAGAGGGGTATAATTGTTTAAGTAATCTAGTTATTCTCTACTATACCCAGGTCCTGCTCTCATGTACCATCTGTTTCTGCTGGAGACCTCCGGGGCCCTAACCTAACCACACACACTGCATGAAGATGGTGCCCTTACCCACTGTGTGTGTGTGTGCGTGTGTGCGCGCGTGTGTGTGTGTGTGTGTGTGTGTGTGTGTGTGTGTGTGTGTGTGTGTGTGTGTGTGTGTGTGTGTGTGTGTGTGTGTGTGTGTGTGTGTGTGTGTGTGTGTGTGTGTGTGTGTGTGTGTGTGTGTGTGTGTGCAGGTGTTGGCATTGGGAATCAACAATGAGTTGATGACAATGAGCCCATCAACCCTTGAAACCCCAAGACTATCTGTTTCAAAGTCAATAGGAGAGCCTCTTAAACACAGCTGCAGTCAGAAAGGTTTCTGTGAGACAGGACTGCTACCTTATTCCCACCTTTTCAACTTGTGGAGAACACATAGTTAAACTTTTCATGTTTGCAATGCTTTTTGTCCGTTTGACAAATATAATGTCAATAGGCAGCGTTTTTCTTTGTTCCCAACAGGGAGGGGTGCATGAATCATACATTAAACATGATTCGCATGAATGCCTCACTCAGAGACAACAGTTCTCTTTCTTTCTGGGCAATTTGCAGCAAGTGTCAAAACTGGGTGTCTCTCAACTTGAATGCAAATATCCTCTCTACTGTATGCTGTATGATCATAATTACAGTTGACGTGTTTATGAATCATTGACTTCAATTCACATAGTTCAATATATGTATTGGTCTTTAGAGACACAAAATGGCTGCCAGTCATTCCATCTGTCTCTCAATCTCTCGTTTTGTCTGTCTCAAACTGACATCTGTCTGAGGGAACATATTGAGGACACATCGAAGTATGAAGTTTGAAGGCCATACAAAGTTTTCACTCAGACAATAAAGGTTAAGTATTCCTTGTGAAGTAGCCAACAGGACAATCAGTTCATTAGGGCACAGAACAGAAAATGTTTTAAAAGTTTTGCAACATACAAGGAAAATGTGTTTTTCTTATTGGACAGCTCCAGGTAGTCGCTCCCTTTTTGAGTCTGTTTTCTTCCATTTGGTGTCTAATGAACACTACCCATTGGACAGTACTGCATTACAATAAATGTTTGGGATGATGCACATTTGGTTTGTACATGGAGCTGAACGTCTTCAGGATGTTTTTACTCCCTCTGGACCAACATTCCAAATAGCCAGGAATCAGGAGGGCCGCCTTGTGCAGAATTACACCGTGAGGGACACAACCTGCCCTCAGAGAGTCCTTGCATTCTGTTTCAAGGCCCCTCGGAGCAACAATGCCTTCGTTCTTATGTGTGGGTTGCAAAGGAAGGGAGGGAAAAGCTTGGGCTCTGGTATAGTATCAGTAAGCAGCTGTTGCATGAGTGACAAACTCAAGGGCTACCGATATGAACATGGGAAAATCCTAGGGAAGCAGGGGGTGAAGACAAAGCAGCAGATGAGCCTCTCCACTCAAAAATGTGCTGTTGTGTTCTTCTACAAGTGTGAGAAAGAAAGGAAAACCTATACTAAGTATCCTCTGGACGGCCAAGGGAATATTTACTGTCCTTGTCAAACTGTACCCCAGATCTTCCTCTCTTCTCCTCTCCCCAGTTTTGATGAGTCATTGAAAGGTTGTTGGTGGAGTTCAAAAGGTAGGGTCAAGCATGTGAGAGAGGAGGGTAAGAAGGGGAGGGGGTAAAGAAAGGTAAATGAATAGCAGACTGGCTCTTCTCTGTTGTCGGAGGGAGGGTTTGGCTGGCTGGTGCTGTACAGACATCCTTATTGTCTGTCCCATGCAGGTAGTTCAACACCAACTATGTTCTCTCTGTGTAGACACCCACATGTCCCTCAACGCGCTGTCAGCAACCCCTTTGATAGATTCTGGCTGAATGTAAAAAGGTTGCTTTGAGTTATTAATGATGTTGTAACTTGTGTTTTCTAAACTTTTCAAGAGCTGTGTCTTTGACTGATTTTCTTGCTTTGAAAACGGAAGGGAAGAAACGACAGCCTCGTTTCTTCCCTTCCGTTTTCAAAGCAAGAAAACGTTGAAGATTTGTTGTATGACAACCGAGAATAGGCCTACAGTTACACGTTGTTGTTTTTTCTCTCTTTGTTCGCATCTTGATTGTGTCTTTTCCAACGCATTTTGGGGCACCTGCTAATATTGTAATATCAATCATATGTTACAAGGTGTCACGACTTCTGCCGAAGTTGTTGCTTCTCCTTGTTCGGGCGGTGCTCGGCGGTCGATGTCACCGGCCTTCTAGCCATCATTGATTCATTTTCCATTGGTTTTTGTCTTGTCTTCCCACACACCTGTTTTCACTCCCATTCATTACCTGTTGTGTATTTAAACCTCTGTTTCCCCTCATGTCTTTGTCAGAGATGGTTTATTGTCAGTGTAGTGTTAGTTGTATAGTTGCAGGACGGGTCCTCGTACCCATGTTTGTTTATATTCTGTTCTTTTATTAGTGTTATGGAGCATGTTACGTGGACATTCATTAAAAGACTCCATTTTACACTCCGTTTGACTCTCCTGCGCCTGACTTCCCTGTCACCTATACACACGACTCTGACACAAGGTCCAGACTAATGCAACTTTATAACCGGTTGTAACCACCCCCACATAGCATATGAGAAGGTCTGCAGCGTGTACCTCTGTCTTCAGCATCGATTTATCTCTTTAACAGGGAGGGTATTCACCTTGCCCCAAGGCGTGGAGAGATGACAAATAGACGTTGTTATTTTGCTCTTGCCCTTGTTTTTGGACATAATGAGATAAGAAATCATTTTCGGGAGGACATCTTTGCATAAAGAATGTCTGAGGGAGTCTACAGCCCTGGTCATTGGTGCCAACGTTGCAGTGTAACGTCAGTAATAGAATGGTGAGAATAAAACACGATTCTGAGACCATCCCACAGGTGCTTGAGCTTCCAGGGACAACCCTCACGAACTGAGTAGCTTGGTTTCTGAAAGACGTCCGGAGTATGGAAAGGGGTTGAGAATGTAGTCTGTAGCGTTTGCTTATCAATCCATTATTGCACGTACTTATTCCCACTAAATAGTCCTATGGCTGGTGTGTTTATTCTGCAGGAGCTGGCTCTCTAGATATCCCTCTTGTCCTCTCTCCATCTGTATGGCTTGAAATATCTTGCCATCCTCTCCCATTGCTCTCACATATAAACGCAGGTCTCCTTTGCTGTGACGTTATGCCATTCCATCTTAGGGAAATGCAGTCGAAAATAGAATCAAGTCAAATGTATCGGTTTGATTGAATCAAACATGGATGCATGTGTTCCTAATCTAGTGTGTGAGGTTAATAGTAGAATATGTGTATTTTGTTTTGCGAAATGTACGGTGTTGGGTGGTCATGCGAGCTGAGTTATGGCTACCTGGCTTTCTGATTCTGTCTGTTATTATCCAGGTTGCCTAACAACTGTATTCTGTCTGTATTCTACGATTAGACGAGATGCCATTCCATCTTAGGGAAATGCAGTCGAAAATAGAATCAAGTCAAATGTATCGGTTTGATTGAATCAAACATGGATGCATGTGTTCCTAATCTAGTGTGTGAGGTTAATAGTCGAATATGTGTATTTTGTTTTGCGAAATGTGCGGTGTTGGGTGGTCATGCGAGCTGAGTTATGGCTACCTGGCTTTCTGATTCTGTCTGTTATTATCCAGGTAGCCTAACAACTGTATTCTGTCTGTATTCTACGATTAGACGAGATACAGGACATTGTTATCACCCAGTTGTATTGGCACTTCTTTGTGGATATCAGCAATAACATGAATGATCATTGGAGTATTATGGTATGGATAGATATTTTGTTATTGCTTTACTCAGACATCTGCAGTTGTTCAACCACAACAAAATAACCCGAGGACGAGCTCAGTTGTGCGCTTTGACCAATGCTTTATAAGAAAATGATAAGCATGCATAAGGTGTTTTGAAATAAAACATGTAGTGAATATAAATGATAGCATATTCTGTAGCAAGTGATGTCTCATGACCACCTAACACGCAGTGTTCCTACATGGTTGTTACTACATGGTAGTAGTCATTTAGTATATTTTGTTACTTGTATGCGACAAGCTAAGGAGACTTGGGAGTTATAACAGATGTTCAAGCTCAGGTTAATGCAGGAAATGGTTTGCATTACTTTGGAAGTATAAACAAAATAACTTGCCTGATAAGGTTCTGCTTTATAGTGCACAGATGATGTTTTTGAGATGACAATGTCAGGGGAGTTCCTAGTGTTAAAACGTTGTAATGAACTATTTGAATGGTGTGTTTGTTTCACTGGTGTATCATTTTGCTGTTAACTGTTTTTCAAGTCAGCCAGTGTGGCAGTTACTGAATAGTGAACACATGTAAACACGGGGCAGAGTGGTTGAACCTCCTATTAATTGGAATTTTCAGTGTATGCATGTGGTTTGTGTCATTCAGCATTTCTGGCCCTGTCATGGTTGATTTAGGGTCATCTTTTTTACATCAACATTATGTTAGATTTATTAGGACATTTTTGGGGAATATTTTCTCCGCTTTTCAGTTGTAACATGTAACACAAATCATTTGTGCTGTTTTTATAACATAAACAGTAAACATGTTCACACCAGGCCAAAAGTGTGGAATAAGAGAACAAAATCTACTTCTATAAATAACATTAGTATATATCTTAATTTAGGAAATGAATTAGTGAACTTTATTCATATATTATGTTATAAATAATTAAATGGTTTAATTTGTTTTATATTCAACCAACCGATTCTTTAAGTAGTATTAACAAGGTTATCAATAACATTTCCACAGTCTTTTAAAAATAGTTTCAAAGATAAAGCATAATAAAAGGACAAACATAATATATATGATTTGTACCTACAGTCTGAAATGATATAAAGGCATTCAAACCAAGAACCTACAGAGTGGATTTGCCTCTTTCTGCTTTTTTGCCCTCTAATATGGTATGGGAGACAAATCTAGTTACATGTTCCATGTATTTGATTGTTTAATTAAAAGTGAAAAACTAAATGTGTTTTTTTTTTCATTCGTGTTAATTATCTGGTTAGAACAATGTTATTTGTTATGGCAGAACTGCACTAATTCCAGCTTGCCTCTGTTGAACATAGCTGCAGGTGTGTTGGAATGATCTCTAGGTATCCCACATTTCACATGTTTTTCAAAACGTGCTTCTATCACATGCCATAATTGACATTCTCTATAAATCAGCCAACTTTCACACAGCCTAGTTTAGTAAGATTGGGGAAATGCCTTCTTTTTAGAACCTATTTTTGAACCTGTTTTGATAATTATTTTGTAGTAGTTTCAAATGTAGTTCCATGTAAAAGCCCAATCAACACATTATGATTGTTTCATTGCTGCATAATTTATCTGTAAACATGCTCACAGGGGAAGATAAACAATGTCAGAAATATGTTATAAACTGTAAAATTATAGGTTTTTTATGAATTTGAAAAGATAACATATGGTATGGAACTTCTACATGGTTTTCACTTCAAATATGTTCATTTTCTGAATTCTTTTGATTTCAATATCCTCTTTTTTCAGTCTAATTTGTTTGAAAGGAGGCAGAGACTCACAACCTATAGTTTCGGCTACTGCTGTCATTTGTGGAGCATTGAAACCTTAAACTCATGAAGTTCCTTCCTGATAAAAATGCCCCTGTCTGTTTGTTTGACAGAGTTTTAAAGCATCTTAATTATTGTTTTGGTCAGCAACCTACTTGTGCTTTCGGTATGCAGCCTAGCCTAGCCCAAATGTTAGCATTATCTTCCCATTATTTCAAAACCTTATGTAGGGCTGTATCATGCCCCTTTGAGTGAGTGAACGTTGAGTGAGACAAACTATTGCAGTCACACTATGAGGTGAGATATTTTGTAAACCTTTTTAATTCCGAATAAAGTTTTTTTTTTAAACGTTGCATTGCCTTGTGTGTGCGTGTGTCCCCCATTTGGATATGTTAACTGCATGCATCCGGGAAATAACGTGCGCCTCGGCCCAATTCTGCGTTTGACGATCAGCGCCTGTGATGACGTCATTACTCCGCGAAAATACAGCATGGTTCTTTCATACTTCTTCCAAACTCGATAAAGCTGCGGCAAAACTTTTGTCTTTGTTGGAATATAGGAAATGGGCTCAATTTGCTGTCTGTATTTGTACCTTTTGTTAGACATCTGCTGTCCAAGTAATTGATATTAAAAAGTAATTTCTGATGCCAGTGACAGGTGCATGAGCAAGTCATGAGATTCAGGCATTCAGAACATGAGACGCCTCGAATAAATCACCGTTATGAAAGGCGGAAATATGAGAAATAAATTTAAATTAGCATTTTATTGGGCATTATAACAAATCAAATGCACTTTGCCATCGGAGGATTTGGTTGAGACGCGTGGCCATCAAAGAGTATCTGTCCGGTCTGGTGAGGTGGAAACTTCCATCGGACATGATTGTGGACATGTTGGCTCAATTTGACTCTACTTCTGCATAGTTTTATGCATCCCATGTGAACCTTCACGATCAGTCATTATGGCGCGGATGGGTTTGCACGATGTAGAATTTTGATTGCTTATTCTGTTTCTCTGAGGGGAGATGGGTTTGCACGATGTAGAATTTTGATTGCTTATTCTGTTTCTCTGAGGGGAGATTAATTTACCAGAGTGACTCGTTGAGATGCGTCAGGGACTGGAGGAGCAGGGGGAACCCCCTACACACTGCTTCCACACAACGAGCAACTTGCTGGATGTGTTGGCTGGTAGGCTAAACGCCTAAAAAAATATTAATTGAAAAACGTCCCGTATTGTCTTTGATGCCTACTCAAACGTTGTCATTTTTGTAGTTCAAAACATTCCAAAAGAAAGGGAAGATTTTAATCACTCAGTGCCTCATTCATGTAGGCTAGTTTTTCTTATTGTTGTTGGTCACAACAACATAAAAGGTTATCATGGAACCAATTAAGGAACAGTTGGGTGTTGTGAAGATTTGTTGCATGACAACCAATAATACAGTTACGGGTTGTTCGTTGCGTTATGTCCTTATCTTGATCATGTCTGTTCCCAAGCTTTTTGTGGCAACTGCAAATATTGTAAGATCATTCAAATGACACAAGGTCCAGACTAATGCAACTTTGTAACCGGTTGTAAACTTGTAACCATCCCCACGTAGCATGAACAAGTTTGAAGCAGGTGCATCTGTCTGCAGCATCGATTCATCTCCCTAAAGGAGGGTATATGGTATTCACCTTGCCCCTTCAGACTCATCACCCCTCGCCCACAAGACGTCGGGAGATGACAATGAACCTTTCTTATTTTGCTCTTGCCCTTGTTTTGGGGACTTAATGAGATAAGAGCACGTTTAAAGAATTTGCGTCAGGCCATCGTTGCATGAAGAATGTCCCTTTACTGGTGTGTATATTCTTCAGGAGCTGGCTCTCGAGATATCCCTCCTGTCCTCTCTCGGTGTGTGTGGTTTGGTATAGCTGGTCTCCTTTGCTGTGACGTAACATTTTATCATGGAACTAATTAAGAAACATTTGCCTACTTGCAGCCGATGCTATATGTCTCATTTTTGCGTCGTAAACAAGTTATAGCAATTTTGATCAATATTGTAGTAGCTTATAGAACTGCTTTATACTTTTCCAAGTCAAATAGTTTTTTAGTTTCAACTTTAAAACGTGTGTGAGGTGGAGGTTTCATCCACATGGAATGTGTTGCTTTCCAATGTTTTTGTTGCTTGATAGATGGATATCGTTTTACGATGTCACTCTATCCCAGGGGTACAATAACATCCGCTAATCGTGTGAATTGATAAATGGTCATTGCAGGAGTTGGACAGCCCTGGTGCTCCGAAGGTAGCCTATGCAATAAAAGTCTGCCCAGTAACAATCAGCAAGCCTCGGTCGCACGCAGAATACCTATTGGCTATATGCAAATTGTGACAAGGGGAGGAAACAATCTCGAGACAAAAAATGCTCTAAAGAATCATTTCCTAGTTCTCTTACAAGTAGAAGAACAAAAGTGTTGCCATTCAGACCGATAGAGAGACCCACTCGAATGGAATTGAACAACTTTGATCGCACCGGGAGACTGCCCCCTCTGCATTTGAAACACAATCAATGGAGGATAGTCTAGTTGACTCATCTTTGGGGGTAGTTTATTATTAGAGACAAGCTTAAGCTTTTTTTTTTGACAAACTATATCAGATCTGTTTATTGCTCCTCCAAGATTACATAGACCTATTTAACTGATCTCTATCACGGCAAGATTATGGTTGCCTATAATTCATTCTGACATGGGTCCTATATGTATCACTTTCTGCATATGAGTGTTATGATCATCAACCTCAAAAATAGGTATTATATGTATATATTAATACATACTGTTGTCCAATACAGAGCATAGGCTGTCATCGTGGTGTTATCTATAAAATAAGTTTGTTGCAACAACTTTTCTATACTGCAATACATTTCCTAGAACGCTATCTCATTCAACCACATGCGTACGGCTTCTGCTGCTATATAAAAGATACTGTATATGGTATACCTGTGTGTGTGTGTGTGTGTGTGTGTGTGTGTGTGTGTGTGTGTGTGTGTGTGTGTGTGTGTGTGTGTGTGTGTGTGTGTGTGTGTGTGTGTGTGTGTGTGTGTGTGTGTGTGTGTGTGTGTGTGTGTGTGTGTGCGTGTGCGTGCGCACGCGCGGTCGTGTGTTTGTCGGCGAGTCTGCGCGGGCGTGTGTACGTCTGCGAGGGAGGGAGGGAGGGAGGGAGGGAGGGGGGAGGGAGGGGGGGGGGGGGGAGGGGAGAGGGAGAGGGAGAGGGAGGGAGGGAGGGAGGGAGGAGAGGGAGGAGAGGAGAGGGAGGGAGGGAGGGAGGGAGGGGGAGGGAGGGAGGGAGGGAGGGAGGGAGGGAGGGAGGGAGGGAGGGAGGGAGGGAGGGAGGGAGGGAGGGAGGGAGGGAGGGAGGGAGGGAGGGGGCGACTATAAGTTCATTAAGTTCATCAGATAAAAGAGAAAGCAAATGAACAAGGAGTAGTTTTGCTTTTAATAAACTGAAATAGAGAAATAAGATTATCCTAATGCATGTTTATAAAGTTGTACAATTGGAACTATTACTATTCCTACATGCATAGCCTACATGCATAGCCTACATGGATAAAAGCGTCTGCTAAATGGCATATATTACATGCATAGCCTACATGCAACATCCCCTATGAATGCAGAGAAACTGTTCCCCTGACGAGTTTTAACTCAAGCACTTGCTGGATTTATTTATGCATACATGAAAATCGTATAATGAATCAATTGATATAAATATAGACTTTTATCCAAGTGAATTGTCTCTATTTGTACATTTGACACATGGGTGGGGGTGGGGTTTTGTTTGTGGTCATATAGATTTTTATCATGATAAAATAAATAAATATAAAGTATATAGTTGTAAAGTAAAAGTGTAGCCTAGAGAAAAGAGTAACAAATGTTTGATGAGAGCATGTTGCGTCTGGGCAACTGCTCTACATAATGAGATTTGCGGCTTGCGTCATGGTCAGTAAAGGCAGGCTTCAAACGTATCCAGCCAGAAGAAAGTAGAAGTGAACTGTGGGGGAGAGGAAAAAGTTCGCAAGGAGAGGCAGGACAACTCTTGGGAGCCCTGCAGTCTCACTTTATGCCTCCAAAATACTTTCTTTCCAGTTTATTTGCATCTAGTAATATTGCTATAGTATTTTCACAAGAATAACCCAACTTTTTCAAAATTGAAACGACCATGGAGCTGCTTTGCCTCGAAGTGGACACCATCGTCAGAGCTAGTCTTGATCCGAATCTTCTGTGTGATGACAGGGTATTACAAAGCCTGTTGACCATTGAAGAACGTTTTCTTCCACAATGTTCTTATTTCAAGTGCGTTCAGAAAGATATTCAGCCATTTATGAGGAGGATGGTTGCGACTTGGATGCTGGAGGTTTGTACCGAAACACTTCAACCCTAGGCTATTTCCGTGCCTACGACTCATCTCAAAACACTAACATCGGACTTTTCACTGTCATTTTGTCAGGTTTGCATGGTGTGAGAAAGAGGGTTGCATATCACATTGCCAAATAGACAATCGTGATAGCATTTAATCAACTACTCGTATTTATATGATTTTATTATCTGTAGCGTATTTGAACCAAGTCACTGACGATTTTGATAGAGATATATAGGCATGTGGTTACAGTGGTGTATATCACCAGATAAAGTTATTCTTTGCATATGTCTGATCTATGAAATGTGCCATGGATTATTTTGTTATGTTTTAGATTGCCAAAATATTTCCATGCACACGTATGCAGTTAATCCTTGCCCTATTCTAGCCTATATTCTAACGCCATATTGGTTTCTATTGGAACTGTTGCAGTTTTTCTGACGATTTTACAGTGTCATAAACGCCATAACAGCAGTTGAAACGTGTCCGGAGTGAAAGAGCAGTGTCTAAACTACATAGTCATAATTGAAAATATGCCGAAATATGTAGCAAACATTTTCTATTTATTTTTTAAATATCGGATCGCGGAAGGGGCGCGGGCCTATTTGTTCCTCTGGTCTCCGCATTGAAGTCCGTCACCCAGGAATTAAGTTAGATTTTTTACACTTTGTTTGACATAATCAGTTGGGAATTGTCTGAAAAGAAACCCGACCGTCTGAGCTTTATTTTCATGTAAGAGTTATTTAACTAGGATTCATTAAAGATTTTATATTAATTTAGGAAAAAATATTTCGAACTGGCGGTGACGCACTCGAGAGCAACCGCATGCTACTTCGTTTTCAATTTGACAATTATTTCGCGTTGAACTTCAAATGTCATGTTTATCAATTGTCGGGTCTGATGTGAAAGACATTGGTGTTCATTATGATGTGAAAACGATAGATGTAGACAATTTATTAATATTTTTAAATATTTTATGAAAATATGACGAAGGAAAAAAAAGAGTTTCCGTATAGGCTACTGTGGTGCCTGGGTGTTTTTTGGCTGGGGTGATTGTGACTTGTATTCATTTCTTACTGAATGAACTGAAGGAAGTCGAGTGCATTGACAGCCTGTGCCGGAGACCTTTTTCAAACATAGAAAATAATCCATTTAGAATGTATTGATGATGTCGCAACAAACAACTCTGGGCTGGGCTCAGTTCTTGGCCAAGTCCCAAAGCGTTTCAAAGAATGGATATGCATATCTGGCTATTACATTATTTCCATCATTTCGTTATGATTTGTATTTTTCACATTAATTGAACAATTGAAATTTTAATTGAAATAACTGGAATTTGATGATGCCAAATGCTGCACATTGTCACATTGTCGCCTCTCTCTCTAGGTTTGTGAAGAACAGAAGTGTGAGGAAGAGGTTTTTCCCTTGGCAATGAACTACTTGGACAGATTTTTAGCCGTGGTTCCAACCAGAAAGTGTAATCTGCAACTTCTTGGAGCAGTTTGCATGTTCCTTGCATCCAAACTGAAAGAAACTCGTCCATTAACTGCAGAGAAACTCTGCATCTACACAGATAACTCCATCAGACCACAGGAGTTGCTGGTAAGCAGTTGGTTTCTGCCAACAAAATGATTCAATTTCAGATTGTTATTATGACATTTGTTAACATTTCTATGAAACTCATAGCTAATTGTTAATGTAATCAATGCTTATGCTATGAGCCATATCTCAAAAGCCACCTATATTTCTTTATATTTATTTATATTATTTTCTTGTAAAAAACTATGTTGGCCCTATTTACATGCATGGAGATTCATGGAGATCATCAGCAATCCTAGATTTATCAGCAAACCTAGATTCCATGTAAATCAATTGTTTATATGACCATTTTTGACCCCATCACTGTAGGACCCAGATTGTTTGTCCCCCAAGAGCTCTGTAATATTGGACTGTACAGTAGGTTTTTGTACAGTGGTCTCCATCGCCATCTAGTGGCAAGTATTTGCAGTAGGTCGAGGTCAGTGTTGAATTGAAGCCAAGTTTTGGATCGAACGAGTGATCTTCAGAGGCTGTAGTCTACAGAGAGGAAGTCTCACATTTTGATGGTCCTGGCAAACACAGTTTTGTCGTTAACCTCAAAAGTTTGCTTCACTCAAGGTTTGTCACAGAATGGACACTGTTACTGTTTTTTTGTAGATCCTGCTTCAAAAAGCACCTTTTCCAATGTGGCAGAATAAAGATGTTTATTACCTGCATACAATACTTTTGACGTTACAATTCGGCATGAGATTTGTTAGTTGGATGACTTGGCTGCTCACTGCAAGGTTTCACTTGACCTGGTGTGATCACATCCTGCTTGTCTTGGTTATGGTTATTTCTGCAGTCCTTGGTACCCCAAAGTTAGAGCCCTTGGCAAGGTCATAGGGTCATGGTGGACCAGACATACCAGTTGTTAGATAGTTCACCCCCAAGCGGTGGAGGTGAACATTTAAATAGTCTGTTTTTCACATCAGAAAAGTATTTCCTCTGCAACGTTTTATAAACATCATTTAATAAACAACAGTGAATCCCACTCGTGATGTGAAATAAGTCACATATGATTCAGCCGTGGAGGCTGAGAGCTCAGGGCCTGCCTGGGCCTGGCCTGGCTCCTCAGTTGATTCCTGCAGCCAGCGGCAGTGTTAATTAAGATGGGCTGCTGCTGATCCCAACTCTTTGTTACTAAGTAGGTATGGGCTGGAGATGCCAGCCATTCCCTGTGATGACAGGCCCTGGACCAGTTTATTGGCTAGGCGAGACAACCTCAGCAACTATCTATCATTGTTTGTCATTATATTACATGCTGACAGAAGCAGGATTAACATCAGGTGAAGAACTCCCTTTAGCTGGGAACCGGGCTGGGCTGGGCTGTATCCACCCGTACTCATGTTGTTTAGGCCTGGGTGAGAGGAGAAGTGGTGAACCCTGTCCTTGAGATGGTTTCATGTGGGCTGCCTGGGTGTGTTCACAGCCAGCTTCTCTATAAGGCAGTCTTTTGGCTCACAAATAGGCACAGGAAACAGGAGATCAGCTGCTCAGCCCATGTGATAGTTTTTTGGCCCCATCTTTGGTAACAATTTCTTGTAAAAGAAACCACAATGTCACCCAGAAGGTGTGACCCGGAAGCACTGCATGGAGGGTGTGTTGCAAAGCTCTCTCTCTCTCTCTCTCTCTCTCTCTCTCTCTCTCTCTCTCTCTCTCTCTCTCTCTCTCTCTCTCTCTCTCTCTCTCTCTCTCTCTCTCTCTCTCTCTCTCTCTCTCTCTCTCTGTCTCTGTGTCTCTGTGTCTCTGTGTCTCTCTTTCTCTCTCTCTTTCTCTGTCTGTCTGTCTCTCTCTTTCTCTCTCTGTCTGTCTCTCTCTGCCTGGGAGAGAGAGAGGGAGACACTCCGCAAGAGTTAGGTCGTAGTCAGGGCCATCTATCTATACAATTCCTAATTGAGTCCTTGAATTCTAACCGCAGAATCAAATTTGTCAATGGCCTCTTTGACAGCGGTATCTGTGGTATTGTTAAGAAGTGACACACTGAACCTTAGCAGTTTGCAACCATTCTATGTAAGTTGATAGGGAAATGCAACACCCTGTGAAACTGAAGTGGGGATATCATAGGGAAGTATCATCTGGATGTTAAGGGCCGCTTGCGCCATCCAGTGTGTGGTCCCCTTTCAGAAGAGAGGAGAGATACAGTTCACCTGAGATTGGGAATCGAATTTAGTCATCGGTCCAGAGTTACCGTCGCATGGAGCTCTGAGAGCAGTTAATGGCTGCCACATTGGACCGGCGTCATCTCATGACTAAGAACCATGTGGCTCTCTGAAGGGGAAAATCACTAGCTACTAGTCACAAGGACAGTCCGAACCACACAATTCCCCCCAAATTAGTCACCAGCTCCTTCCGTTACTCACCCTTTCTTCTCTAAGAAAGCCCCCCATGTGAATTAAGCTTGGCCTAAATGTCATTGGCTATTACTGATAGACATCGGGAAAGGGCAGTTGAGGCTACAGCTCACAGTTGAAAGTTAAAGTTAATTAGGTCTGGTGAATCTGTCACTTATAGTGTTGCATTTGTTTTATTTGAAGCATGTACTTTTATGCTGTTAATGTCCAACATTAGGTATAGAGTTGTTTTGTCTGTGTTCCTGGTGAGCTATAAATCGTTGTAAATTAGCTCTGTTTGGCGTTTGTTTAGCATTGTTGAATACAGAGCCAGTATCAATGTTCATATAGATGGGGTGGAATTAATTGTTAGGTGCCCAAAGTAGCAAAGCAGGCCATAACTGTGGAAAATGGAATGGCTCCCAGCAGCTAATGACGAAGGTAAAACCATGCTATCCTGTGCTAACCTATTTGCTGTGCATTTTTTCTCATGCATTTGTACATGTAAAATTGATACTGTGTCATTCATTCTGCATAGACAGTTGACCAAAAGGTCAGCCATATAGCTAGGAACCCATTCATTGCCTCTGTTGGCTTGAGCATGTTAGTAAGAGCTAATCTCAGTCCCCCTCCACCCCCATCCAATCCCCAGACCTCACAGGTCTCTCCTGAGGAAAGTCCCAGATGCCAAACTACTAGACGAATGTTGTGAGGTCACCTGCGTTCGGGTGTCAGAGCTGCTGTTGCCTTAGCCAGCCTGCTTTGCTCTTTTTCCTAGCCAGGGAGAGGAATATAATATAGTAATATAGATCTTTCCCTTCTCAACCACTCCACCTTCTATGCTGGGTAGGCCAGCGTAGGGCAAGGCTAGGGCAAGGCTAGGGCAAGGCTAGGGCAAGGCTAGGGCAAGGCTAGGGGCAAGGCTAGGGGCAAGGCTAGGGGCTCACACAGGCAAAGAGACAGCCTGCCACATACAGTACAGCCTCCTCGGGCCTGGCTCGGTGTCAGCCAGGGTGGTGCCATGTATATACAGAATGTTTAGCCTAATAGCCTCTCTCATCCTAACACAGTCTCTCCTCTCTCTCACTTTCTGTTTTAGGAGTGGGAGCTGGTGGTGCTGGGGAAGTTGAAGTGGAACCTGGCGGCTGTCACTCCAAATGACTTCATAGAGCACATTGTGAGGAAGCTGCCATTGCCCGAGGAGAAGTTAGTGCTGATACGCAAACACGTGCAGACCTTCATTGCCCTCTGTGCTACAGGTACGACAGGAAACAATGTTGCATTCTGTATTTTTACTAAAGTCTCTCTGGGGGACAATGATAGCATTTGAATCGAAACATTTACGTTCTCAACAGATGAGCCAATGGGGATGTGGGTTGCCATCTGATATCACTTTTGTCTTGCGTTTATTTTTTGGGCTCCCGAGCCACGTTTTGCAAGTCAGAGTGATAATGGATGTGCTGCCAAGTCAATTAGGTGCTGATGTCTTGCGTCAACATAGTTGCAGCTGTTGCAAAATATCCTCGTCTCCCCCTCTCTCGACGCAAAATCGAAATCCCATTCTAATCAACAATGACTGGAGGAGCCCCATTCAGGTTGCTTTGTGGGCCCCGTCATGCAGTGTCGTCACGCCTTGTAACTTAAGTGAGATCTATTACCTCCTTGTGTAAATGTGTGCGGCCTAGAAAAGCATGTGTCATGGAGGACGTGTACCTGTGAGAGTCTCATGTCCGCGTCCGTCATGTTTCTCTCTCCCGGCTGTGGCGTCTGGTACGGTCATGTTCTCGAGGGCATATCAGTGGCTAATAGAGCATGGAGGGACACTTCAAAGGGCAGGGGCCTGGTTTAAGGGACATTTACGTGTTCCCGTGTGCTCCGCGACCAAGGGACGATCTGACGGGGGTGGGGCCTGGACATTGTCTCCTCTGCTCTCCAGGTTGGATTGTTTCTTTAAGATCAAATATCGAGCCGTGGGAGTGACAGGAGATATGATCTGAAGAACTGGAGAGGAGGAGGGGGGCGAGAGCAAAAAAAAAAAAAGAGTAAGAGGAGGAGTATATTGTTCCTGCAGTGCACGTCATGTCGTCATCGCTCTCTTCGTCTCCCCATCTTCTCACGCCTCCCTACTGCTTGGGGGCATGATGACTTTCCCATGTTCAGGGAGTGTTTGTGGGGCAGGTTCTCCCAGCACACACCCCAGCAGTATGGGGGGTAATGGGATCCAGAGCTGCAGCAAGGCTTCCCTCTCCCTCCCAGCCCCCCCCCCCGGACTCCACCCCAGTGTTCCACCTTTGGCCCCACAGGAATGCTCCCTACACTCCTTTATGGGTTAGATCCATGTGGTTGTAGAGGAGTGTGTGTATGGATGGATGGAAGGGAGCTAGGGTGACAGGTCTCTAAACATTGCCACTTTTGATGTGGAATCCCTTTTCTGATTGTGCAATTGATAGTGTATGTTGTGAAAGACGGAGAGCACATTGATGGTCTCCATGGGAACTGGCCAGAGTCCCATTGAAGACATGGAATTTTCCATCTCTCACTCTACTCTCTCTCACTCTACTCTCTCACTCTCTCTTTCACTCTCTTTTCCTGCCTCTCTCTCGTTCTCCATTTCTCTCTCACACTTTCTCTCGCTCTCTTTCTCTCCCTCTCTCTCTCTCTCTCTCTCTCTCTCTCTCTCTCTCTCTCTCTCTCTCTCTCATCCTACCTCTCTCTCTTTCTCATTTTCTCCTTCTTTCTCTTCTGTGCCAATGGAGAGATTACTGTGAGGAACGACTGTGTCAGTGATCGGACCTATTCCCAAAGCAACATTGTGCAAGGCTCCCAGTGCACTTTGTCCTTAATTGCTTCAATGAGGCAGTGGATATACACATACGAGTCTCGTGGAGGAAGATGTCTTCCCGACGTCCTGTAGAAGGGAGCCTTGCCGCAGATAACTGGGATTAGCAGCAAGCCATTTTGTCTGAATACTCTCCTCAGAACTCAGATCTGTATCCAGGCAAAGAGTGAGTTGAACAATTTGTTGCATCCGAAGATCTCTGGGAATTCAAAACCCATTTTGTGCAACGTTCCCAGCCATAAATCAACTCGACTATCTGGTGAGAATCCTCCCAGAGAATCCCCCTACAAACATGCTGAGAAGGTGACGCTGGAAGAGGCGGTTTCTAAGGCTTTGCTATTTGCAAGAGAGTTGACAAAGGATCACCTGGGGCCTCAGTATTTCATGCATAGAAGAGATTGAACTCACCCCCACCTCCACCCCCTCTTCTTGGGAAACTTGCATAAACCAAGCCTTCTGTTTTCAAGGGAGTGAGAGAAAAAGAGAGGAGAGGTGGGGAGACAAAAACGCCTCTCGTTTTAATGGTTCCTCTCTTTTGATGGAAAAGTTCCGTTCGAGACACTCGGTGGGGATCTGGTCAGATGGCGACGGCGGGCCAGGCGGCGCAGGCCGTTTCAGTATTAATTAATAACGCGGGAGGTTCCATTCAGCACTATGCAAATAGTCTAGGGCTCTGCTAGAGCCCAGGAGAAAGGAGACAAAGATCCGGCCCTACATTTCATATGCAGAAGCATGTAAGGGTCAGCACAGCGGGGGCACTCCATAGGAAACACCAGCTTCTCCCCAGGGCAGCCTACAGGATAATGGTGGAGAAACAAGCTCATTAAGGGAGATTATGGCCTCCTTCTTCCACAGAGACACCAAGCACTGCTTGTCCCCCCCCCCCCCTCCCCCTGGTCTCTTGTCCCATTCTCTTTCAATAGACTTAAAGACGGGGTTGGGGAACGAAACAGATAGGCCTGAACATGTCTGATGATAATCAGATCTGTCCTACTCTACTTGAGTCATCCTGAGAGATACCGCGCCGTGTGGTCAAACATGATCGAAGAGACCTGCTGCAACATGCAAGGAGATGTGACTTCGACAGCAGTTAGTGTGACAGTGACCTAAACTAGTGTGTCACGAACCCCTGAAGTCCACCCGGGTTAATAGGCAAGATGGAGTAACACAATGGATCTGTTGGACCCCATAAGGTTGTCCGTTAGCCTGTTTGGAAACTCTTGGGCTCCCCAAGCACTTGATTAGAGTGTAGAATACCGTGTAAATAGGTTTCCTGCTGTAGGTAGGGAGAGTCAGTCGTTAGGTATCTCAAATATGCCCTCTCATTTTCTTCCCGAATGCCTGTTGGATGGAGAGTTGGAGAGTCCCATAGCTTCTCTAGTGAGATACGATTCAGACTCTACTGGACTGCATGGCAGAGGTCCTTCATCTTTATTACCAGTGTTTGTTAACTGAAAAAGCTTCCGATTTGATTAGTCAGAGCATCCAATAAATTGCCCTCCTCCTTCTCCTCCATCCAACGATCCTCTCTCCGTCTCCGTCTCCTCCAACTCCATTGATGTCTTCAGCATCAATGGAGGAATGGAGGAAGCTTTTTCACAGTATGCACACAGGAATGTGATACACCGTGTGCCATAGAATGGTATGTCCTGAGCGAGCCTCACTTTACTGTGGAAATCAACACCTCATCTGAAAGACTGGGAGCAGTTCGCCCATACATCCACCATAAGGCCAAGGAATTCATTTGTAGGCGTTGCACTTTTCCTAGCAAGTCTCTGATTTGAGCCTCTACCTACATCAAATCAAATGAATTTATATGGCCCTTCGTACATCAGCTGATATCTCAAAGTGCTGTACAGAAACATGGCCTAAAACCCCAAACAGCAAGCAATGCAGGTGTAGAAGCACGGTGGCTAGGAAAAACTCCCAAAAAAGGCCAAAACCTAGGAAGAAACCTAGAGAGGAACCAGGCTATGAGGGGTGGCCAGTCCTCTTCTGGCTGTGTCGGGTAGAGAGGAACCAGGCTATGAGGGGTGGCCAGTCCTCTTCTGGCTGTGTCGGGTAGAGAGGAACCAGGCTATGAGGGGTGGCCAGTCCTCTTCTGGCTGTGTCGGGTAGAGAGGAACCAGGCTATGAGGGGTGGCCAGTCCTCTTCTGGCTGTGTCGGGTAGAGAGGAACCAGGCTATGAGGGGTGGCCAGTCCTCTTCTGGCTGTGTCGGGTAGAGAGGAACCAGGCTATGAGGGGTGGCCAGTCCTCTTCTGGCTGTGTCGGGTAGAGAGGAACCAGGCTATGAGGGGTGGCCAATCTTCTTCTGGCTGTGTCGGGCAGAGAGGAACCAGGCTATGAGGGGTGGCCAGTCCTCTTCTGGCTGTGTCGGGCAGAGAGGAACCAGGCTATGAGGGGTGGCCAGTCCTCTTCTGGCTGTGTCGGGTAGAGAGGAACCAGGCTATGAGGGGTGGCCAGTCCTCTTCTGGCTGTGTCGGGTGTAGTCGGAAGTTGTACTTGTACAGTTGGAGTCAGAAGTTTACATACACTTAGGTTGGAGTCATTAAAACTTTTTTTCAACCACTCCACAAATTTCTTGTTAACAAACTATAGTTTTGGCAAGTCGGTTAAGACATCTACTTTGTGCATGACACAAGTAATTTTTCCAATAATTGTTTACAGACATATTATTTCACTTATAATTCACTGTATCACAATTCCAGTGGGTCAGAAGTTTACATACACTAATTTTACTGTGCCTTTAAACAGCTTGGAAAATTCCAGAAAATGCCATGGCTTTAGAAGCTTCTGATAGGCTAATTGACATACTTTGAGTCATTTGGAGGTGTACCTGTGGATGTATTTCAAGACCTACCTTCAAACTCAGTGCCTCCTTGCATGACATCATGGGAAAATCAAAAGAAATCAGCCAAGACATCAGGAAAAAAACTGTAGGCCTCCAGAAGTCTAGTTCATCCTTGGGAGCAATTTCCAAACACCTGAAGGTACCACGTTCATCTGTACAAGTAATAGTGCGCAAGTATAAACACCATGAGACCACGCATACCGCTCAGGAAGGAGACACGTTCTGTCTCCTAGAGTTTAACATACTTTGGTGTGAAAAGTGCAAATCAATCCCAGAACAACAGCAAAGGACTTTGTGATGATGCTGGAGGAAACAGGTACAAACGTATTTATATCCACAGTAAAACCAGTTCTATATCAACATAACCTGAAAGGCCGCTCAGCAAGGAAGAAGCCACTGCTCCAAAACAGCCATAAAAAAGCCAGACTACAATTTGAAATTGCACATGGGGACAAAGATCGTACTTTTTGGAGAAATGTCCTCTGGTCTGATGAAACAAAAATTTAACTGTTTGGCCATAATGACCATCGTTATGTTTGGAGGAATAAGGGGGAGGCTTGCAAGCCGAAGAACACCATCATAACCGTGAAGCACGGGGGTGGCAGCATCATGTTGTGGGGGTGCTTTGCTGCAGGAGGGACTGGTGCACTTCACAAAATAGATGGCATCATGAGGATGTAAAAGTATGTGGATATATTGAAGCAACATCTCAAGACATCAGCCAGGAAGTTAAAGCTTGGTTCCAAATGGGTCAAATGTACAATGACCCCAAGCATACTTCCAAAGTTGTGGCAAAATGGCTTAAGGACAACAAAGTCAAGGTATTGGAGTGGCCATCACAAAGCCCTAACCTCAATCCTATAGAAAATTTGTGGGCAGAACTGAAAAAGCGTGTGCGAGCGAGGGGGGCCTACAAACCTGACACAGTTACACCAGCTCTGTCAGGAGAAATGGGCCAAAATTCACCCAACTTATTGTGCGAAGCTTGTGGAAGGCTACCCAAACCTTTTGACCCAAGTTAAACAATTTAAAGGCAATGCTACCAAATACTAATTGAGTGTATGTAAACGTCTGACCCACTGGGAATGTGATGAAAGAAATAAAAGCTGTATTAAATCATTCTCTCTACTATTTTTCTGACATTTCACATTCTTAAAATAAAGTGGTGATCCTAACTGACCTAAGAGGGGGATTTGTACTAGGATTAAATGTCAGGAATTGTGAAAACTGAGTTTAGATGTACTTGGCTAAGGTGTATGTTAGGAGTTTTTTTTCTAAGGGGGCGGACATTATCCACGAGGAATAACATCTGAGGTTTGGAAGTAAAGTAAATGTTAGTGGCTGGTGGGTTTTGAGTTTGACCTGAATGTTGTTCTCATGACATGAGAAGTCTCCCTGAGCACAGCTGTGGTTTCTGGGTAAAGATGCCTCGGGTCAGCTGTTTATCCAATCTTATCGGTTGAATCCTGTCTAGAAACAAAACACAACAACAGAAATCCAGGGATGAGGGATTCTAACTGGGCTCCAAACAAAAGCTGCCAATTCATATTCTTCCAGTTCGGAGGGGTCTGCGTCCTCCCACGCTAAGCCAGAGTGCTGTTGCTCAAGTCTCTGGGTCGCGGTGGTGCAACACTGAAGCAAGTTGTTACAGGATCCAACCGTTAAGGAGGATTCCTGTTTTTGTTTCTGGCAAATCACTGTGCCTTTGGGGCTGTGCTGTGGTGACCCAAAACTCCTTTCGTCTTTCGGGGTTTCTTTTTTTCAGTTGGAGTCGATCTGCTATTATGGAATAGGCAACGTTATGAAACCTGCGAAGATAAGAGTGGCAGATGAATATTTCATAGGAAAGGAACTTTCTCTTTCCATGCTACAGTAAGCATACTGCAATACAAGTCAAAGTTCACAGTTGTGAAGCCTGTAGTGCCTCATCTCTCTAACCCATGCTAGTTTGCAGTCGAACTAAACGTCTGTGAACGTTGTGTTGGCTACCTGGCCCTCTCCATTAGTGATGAGAAATAGCATAATGCCAGGCCCCAAAATTATGTTTGTCTATGACCTTAATGAATCCATAGAGCCCAGGTCCTCAAAATGTACCTAGTAAGGAAAATAATAATACACATCTGTATAGGACACAGGCTTTTGATTTGTTGCGCTAGACATTAAAAAAAAAAAACTTTTTGACTGTTACTCAAGTTTAAATGTGTAAACAGTGCATCTCACCCACCCAGGAGTTGGCCCTGGTGAGCATGGCAGGCAGGCTGGGTGAGCAGAGTGGAATGGAGAGGAGGCCTAGGGATGGATGCTGTGGAGGGGGGGAGGAGAATGAGCCATTGAACGGGGGTGAGAGATCTGAAGGCCGGGCCAGCCAGCCGCTGCTCGCAGGGAGGTTTCCGTCGCAGGCGTCCCCACTCAGGCTACATACACTGTTTATCTTCTGCATGAATATCAATGAGGCTAGCCTAAAAATACGGCCATTCTTTCCCCCACTACACGCAGCAGTCACCACTGACCCACCAGCCCCAGAGTGACAGGCTCCGTCGGCTGCACGCGTATGCCCCTTTTTCTGCAACAGACCTGTCTTGTCCTCCGGGGGCCAAAAATCTGCTTGCTGCCCACTGCTCCACTTAGGCCCCTTGCTTATTTGATGTGTTCGTGAGCGTGCGCACATATAGGCTTACAATAGGTCCATTTATGCCTTTGTCCCTTTTTTCACTATAGAAAGCTCTGTTGTTAATGTCGTGATGTAAAGCTCTGGGTTCTCTGCCCTCGTTCCTGTTGGCTGGAGGTTGTCTTTAATAAATCGGCCCCTGGCAGTGGCCCAGCAGCTAACCCAGGGGTGTATAATAAGTTCATTTATTTGTCAACACTGAGCCACAACATGAGAAAGCGCCTGGCTCCGCACGTTTAAAAGGCTGCTATCAATAGGACCTACCTCTTTGATTTGGAGAGAGAATAAAGAGAAAAGGAAGCACTCCCCTTCAGAGCCACACACACAGTTTGCTTCTGCTGTGGAGTATGGCAATATGTAAATGTGCCGGCTGTTTCTCTATGGCCCTGTCCACTCCTCAAGCCCATAGGTGGTCCGGCTACAGTGCAATAGCTGTGGGGGGAGGTGGGAGGGCTACATTTTTCTTCTACCAAAAACTCAAAAGGGTCCGGACACGGACTAGAGAGCAATGTGCAGCAGAGCGTTGCCCCCCCCCACACCCGCTCCTCCCTCCTTGTCCCCTACTCTCCCACTTGTCCCCCCCCCCCCTCCGCACTACTCTTTGTACAGCCATCGGATAGAATTGGTATCAGTGGAGAGGGTCTGTTGCCTGGTCTCTCAATTGGGTGAGATGAGGTGATGATTTCAGACAATGGAGCCACACTCTCTCCTGCCTTTCCTCCCTCAGGCCTGCCGCTGGCTGCACTCAATCAATATGCAAATACATAGGAGCTCCGATAACACAGGTCACTGCCTGTTGTAGTAACAAGGAGCTGGGCATGTATGTCACCTCAACCAGCTTGTTTCTGGAAAGAAGGGACAAAAATACAGGAGAAGAGAGATAGACAGTGGAGTGATGGAGGGAAGAAATTTAAACTTGGGGGGGGGGGGGGGGGGGTGACAGGCTTAAAGGAGTAGAAGGATTTTTTTTCTCTCCCTTCCTGGTCTCCTGGCCCGTTCACGGAGCTGTCTTATTTGCGTTATGAATGACAGTGAGGGGAGCTAACAAGGTTATTGGTCTTTGAGACGCACGCCTGTGACCACACGTTGGAAAAAGGACCTACAGCAGTGCGCATTGGCAGAGGGACTGTGGATCTTTATCCCACCCTTTCGAAGCGCTATGGGGCTTTTTTTCAGCCAGCGCACGGTTTACTCAGGAGCTGGAAGAAAAGGTGCCAGACCAGGGAAGGTGATTGGGGCAGAAGGGTGGAGGAGCAGGGGGGTTTGGGGTTTTGCCTTTCAGCTCTTTTTTACAACCCTCATTACACAGGGCCCTGGTCATTAGTGGGAGCCAGAGCTAAAGTGGATTATTTATGACCACCAGATTAGCCAATCAGATTGTCTCTAGGGGGAGCATACTGTCTGTACCCCTATTGTGTCCCTTGAAGAAAACTATTCACGTCTCACTCATTAAATGTAGTGGCATTTGATGGCTCACCTGTAGTGTGTGTGGTGTGTATCTCTGGAAGTGTGAACCAGTGTAAAGGTGTTTGAACTGGGGATATGTTCCTCTAAAATGGACATGTTTTAAAGCTGCTGGGTACCTTTTTGAAATCGGTTTTTACCTCTATAGAACTGTTTTTGAGCAGATGGACAAATGCTTCCTCCATTACAGCCATTTAGCCTTAAAGTACAACTTTTTCATGCGTGTGTATTTGCATATGACTCATCAGCGTGTTTTTTTTTGTCCTCCAACAGACTTCAACTTCGCAATGTACCCCCCGTCCATGATCGCCACAGGCAGTGTGGGAGCAGCTATCTGTGGCCTCCAGTTGGACTCGGGTGACCAGTCACAGTGGGGGGACAGTCTCACAGACCTGCTGGCCAAAATCACCAACACTGAAGTGGTGAGTGACCTGTCTTTCTATCCAAATCTGATTTAGGAGAATGCTCTTTCAAATGATTTTTCTATTCACAGACTCTTTCTCAGAAGCATTATTCAGTTGGGTACGTCTGAGTACCTGCACTTACAGTAAAGTTCATTTGAAATATGTGAGTCAAAGTTGAACCACAACTAAGTCTTTGATCCATTCAGCCAATCAGCATCTCCTGCAAATTATGATTTATTTTTTATTGGGCCAAATGTGCACCACCCTATGGGGCTCCCAATCATGGCCGGATGTGATACAGCCTGGATTCGAACCAGGAACTGTTATGACGCCTCTTGCACTGAGATGCAGTGCCTTAGACCGCTGCGCCAGCCCATACAGAAATACCTCAACCACTGATTTACGATTGATAGACAGCCGTTGACAGGGTCTGTCAATCGAAACGTAGCTCATGTTTCACCTAATTCATCCTAAAAGGTCACATGCCACATCTGCATGGAGTTGCTATGCAAAGGTAGTGAAATGACATCCTGTGGTTTCCCCCTTCAATCCAGGTTAGTTTCTGACAGCCCAGGCAGCAGCCCACGCCTGATATAAAAGAGCTGTTAATCCACGCAAACTGGGGAAGCAGAGCCAGGCCGCCCTATGTGTGGTTCTGGGGGGAGAGCAGCACTGTGGCGGGGTGGTGGTGGAGGGGCGCTCAGCTCAGTCCAAACACAGACATCCAGGCTGGGCCTCAGCTGGCTCCTGTGCCTGGCTTTCGTCAGAAGGGGAGCGGGCGGAGCTAGCTGGGTTATCTGCGGGGGTGGGGGAAGGGTCTGCAGGATGGGGGTTGGTGAGGGAGGGCGGATATGCGGGTGGGGGTGGTTAACAGTGCTGTCATTTAAAACAGACTCCCTGATGTCAGGCGCTAACCTCGTCTGTCGGTAGCATCCTAACATTCCTGGATCGTGTGTTGTGGGCATTCCTCCTGGGAGGCCGGACTGAGTGACCTGAGGGCTGCCTGCTCTGTCCTGAATGGGGGCCTGTAATGCCAGTCCACCCTGCTGTGGCTTGGGGAAGAGGAGACCTAGGGGCATGAGGGTGGGAGGCCAAGGCTGCATGGGCCTCTGTTCTGGTTGGCCCTCTCTGGCTAAACTTAACGCCAGACAGAGCAAGAGACGGACTCTGAGCCTCACAAGGCCTTTCCCGCTGTGGGGAGAGGAGGATAGGAGCGGAGAAAGCTGTTGAAGTGTGAAAAGGGACACCAGGGAAGCATGGCCAGTGTCCCGCCTCACTTGCGATGATTACCCCCTCTCTCTCATGCCCAATAATGCATCTCTGCTGAAGTCTTGCTCCGTAGCCGAGGAAAAACAAATAGCTGGCCTAAGCAGCACAGGCCCTCTGTGTGTGTGTTGGGACCCAGGGGTGTTAGGTCTGAGGCAAGGGAGTTGACTGCTGGCTCCATGATCAGTTCCTCACATTCCTGGATGCAGACAGGCCATGGATTCAGAAAACACCAGAGCAGGGACGCCCCTTGTGATGCAACGTATGCCACGAGTCCGAGGAGCTTTAGTACAATGCTGCTACAGTAGACTGGTGTGCCAGAACAGCATTTTTGGAAAGAAGATGCTTGACAATGACTTAGCACTGCTCTGTCTATGGTCTCGCTATAACAGAAAAACAGGAGTTGGTGATTACTGGCTGTGTCATTTCACACCTTTTCTAAGCTCCGCCACTTAATGCTCCGATCCTAATGGCTACCGCCACCTCAATGATCGATTTTGAACGCAGTCATCAGTGTGGTACGAAACGGAGTAGGAAAGTGCACACACATTTGGTTTGGCGCGCCGGTTGGGGAGATGGCACGGAGCTGGGACGGAGATGGCCAGGCAAAATATGAAGTAAAGCCTGGCTGCCGATGCCTACACCGCCCCTTGGCACCCCACTGTCATCTGTGGTGTCCAGAGCCTGAGGTTTTCAGAGGGGACATGCGAGGGGGCCAAGTCACCGTCTCCCGCCGCCTGCCGTCGCCCAGAGGAATTTGTGTATAGCCTTAGATACACCTGGTGTGGCACAGAGAGCAGCCAGTCGGGCACCGCAGCCAGTTAGTGAGACTTCACGCCAAGCCATGATGGGCAAGAGGCTGGCACGGGGGAAGAATGAAAACTGTGTTTTTAGGAGGTTTTAGATTTGTTGGGATTTCCTGTAAGACCTGAGGGATTCTCTGTCGCTGGGGCTTTTGCTTTGCTGACATCTACGGTGCTACCGTCTGCCATTTGGTGCGTCTGTTTTGATTCTCAACATCCAAGAAGCCGGAAGCATTGCCAGTGAAAGGTAGGACGATAGAAAGTGCTTTGACAGAAGACATACTGTAGCTCCATTAATCTGAAACATCCATTGAAGCTCAACACGCAGAAGGTCCTTCTCTGTTCTAGCACGCAGCAGGCTGAGACAGGAAGAGAGGAAGGGGGAGACGGAGGGGCTAGAATACTGTTTCCTCGTTTTTGTCTGCTTTTCTTGGCAAGCTGCCCCTCTCCCTCTCTCCCATTCATCTTTTCTCTCAGAGTAGCTCACCAGGACACAGGAAACACACACACACACACACCCCTGTCCTCCATAGCCCCTTCATTCTATCCCTGACCCCCTCTCTCCCTTTTCTTCCCTTCCTGCACCCCTCCGCTCATCATCCAGCCCTCCTGACTCACATTGCGATCTTCTCTTAGCCAGTTATTTCTAATTTCATCTGGAATTTGTGTATATTGAACAATGATGTATCTATTAATGTGGGTGTCACTCTTAGAACTATAGCCAAAGGGAATGGGATAGCACCTTGTGATGCTCAAACATGACATTGCTCAATATGGGGTCATGGGTCATGGGTTCTACATCGGGTCATGGGTTGGGCATACCCTCCAGGGTAGGGAATGACACGCCTCCTAAACACACAGCATGCTGTCTCAGCCTCGGTCTCGGCACAGAGTAGCACTGCCTAGTGTGGTACAGTAGTTCAAAAATTCCACGGTTTCACACATTTTTCCCTCTGGTTTTGGCGGTCTGCTCGACTTCCTCCTTTGGGCGCTGTGACGTCACGGTGGATGCCCATGGATAATCCGAGCAGCGTGGTTCCTCCTCACATGGCTGTTTGATTAGACTGTCAAAATCATCTTTATAGATGTGGCTGTCTTTGGGTGGAGTTCCGTTTCAGTTTCAAGTTTTAACGTGCACAAGTACAGTGAAACGCCTTTTTAGCTCTGAACCCAACAATAACGTCAACAATATCAGTGTAGGACTAAAAATAACATAAGGTAGAACAAAAACACACAAGGAATAAAAATAATAAGAACATGAGAATAAAGAATGCTATATACAGGGTCAGTCAGTTCCAGGACCATATTTACAATTAAAAAATATATATTTTACCTTTATTTAACTAGGCAAGTCAGTTAAGAACACATTCTTATTTTCAATGACTGCCTAGGAACAGGCAGTTCAGGGGCAGAACGACAGATTTTTACCTTGTCAGCTCAGGGATTTGATCTTGCAACCTTTCTGTTACTAGTCCAACACTCTAACCACTAGGCTACCTGCTACCCCATGTGCAGGGATACTGGAGTGGTAGGGGTAGATACTGTACTGTATAAGGGTAAGGTGACTAGGCATCAGGTATAAGATAAACAGAGTAGCAGCAGCGTATATGATGATTGCGAGTGGATGAGCGTGTGTATAGCGTTAGTGTGTGTGTGTGTGTGTGTGTGTGTGTGTGTGTGTGTGTGTGTGTGTGTGTGTGTGTGTGTGTGTGTGTGTGTGTGTGTGTGTGTGTGTGTGTGTGTGTGTGTGTGTGTGTGTGTGTGTGTGTGTGTGTGTGTGTGTGTGTGTGTGTGTGTGTGTGTGTGTGTGTGTGGGGCCATAGAGACAGTGCAAAAATCAAATACAAGGGTCAACTAGCCATTTTGTTAGTGATTTAGCAGTCTTATGGCTTGGGGAAGAAGCTGTTCAGGAGCCTGTTGGTGTCGGACTTCCAGCGCTGCCTTCCTTAGTATCTAGATACCTAAAAACCTATCTGAAAACAATATTGGTGTTTCCAGTAGTCACACATTGAAGCCATTAAAGGTTCTCAAATGAAGCCTGTGGGCCTTGGCATTAGGTCCAATCTGCAGCTATAAAGAGCAGCAGAGAGGGGAATGTCTTTTAAGAAGTAAAGGCCTGCATTCTTGCGGTAAAACACAAAACATGTTTTGTGCTTTTTAAACTTTTTTTACAACTATGGAGCACATGTTGGTGGGAAGTTGGGGACCCCTGGAGCAGATTATGGGGATGCTGGGTGACGGTCGGGTTTCCTCCAGGCCAGACGCCTGAGGCCCCCTCAACATGTTACAGCCCCACTCCTAAACCCACTAACCCTAGCCCTCACACAGCCTTCTCACATCTGTCCCCATCCAGGGTCACTACAGGTAGAAAATCAAAGAAATGTCTTAACTGTTATTTAGGTATGAATTGAGCCCATTGATCTGATTCATTTGCCTTGTCCTCATTTGGGCGCAAATACAGAATCATAATAATATGCTCAGTTAATCTAGCCTAAGTAGTGCATTATAGATGTGGCGTTTGTTAGCTCAAGGCTCTTCCTGGAGATTTTGGCATTGTGACCTTTGACACGGTGACCTTTCGTCACTCAGCCGCGTTCAACTCCTGAGGAGCAATTCTCATGTGATAGGCCTCTGTTCTCATTTCACCAAGGCAGCAGGCAACACTTGCCCAGGCCCAGAAGCCATATAAACCAGGTTCAAACAGTGGCCCATCAGGTTTAAATTACCTGTAAATGTCAAAGGAATGTTCCCCTCTCCATAAGCTTCTGGCCATGGGGCTCTCTCAGTCATATTTCCCACAACCACCCCTATGTGCTTAAAGGCCCAGTGCAGTCAAAATGTAGTTTTGCCTGTGTTTTCCATCATATCGGAACAACAGCTGATAAAACTAAACGCTGTAAAAGTGTGAGAACATTTGGTCAGTGTGTTTTTTTCTGATATAGTTCCTGTTTGAAAATACAATCGACACATTACCTTTTTAATCAGCAGGTTTCGCTTGGGTGGGGTTTTGGTTTGCCTGGGGACATCTCCAAGCGCTATATTAGTTAATAAACCAATAACCAAGAGAGTTCTAAATCTCTCTGCCAGACAGTCCTAGCAAAATGTTAGTTTGAGAAATAGTTTTTTGCTAAAAAGCTACTTTTTCCTTTTGATAATTTTAATGGAAAACTAATATAGTAAGGTACTTAATTACCCAGCGATGATTTGATATTGGGCCTGTAAGACCAACAGAGGACAGGGGGAGGGAAGGCTTTGTGTGCATTGCTGTTTTAAACCACCAGAGGGCAGCAGTCTCATACACTGCAAGCCATAAGCATAGTTATTACAGGGCAATCTTATGTTAATAGTCAGATCAGAAGTCTTCCTATTTAATACTTCCAACCTGAGAGCTGAACCTTGAGGCCACAGCAGGCTGACGGGGGGCTCAGGAGTGTTGAGAGGGTGCTTTCTCTAGAGGATTCTCAGGTTCCGTCGGCTCTCTTTGATGCTGAAACCCAATCTGCCTGGCTCTCAGGTGGCCCCCTGCAGGCAGAGACTGGCTCTCGTTAAAAAAGCACCACCTTTGTGTTCCCACAGGATAGTGGATGTAATTAACATAGCTGAGCTTCAGCACTGGGGCCTATACCTGTGTTTTCACCGTTGTCAAGGCTACTGGTGTGTTGTGCGTGGGATGAATAGGGAGATGGGGGAGGCGTTCAGTGCTGGGCCATAGTGGGCTGAGGTAATGCTTGGCCTGGTCCTCTTCTCCGCTCAGCCTTAGCTGTCTGTGGGGGCGGCAGGCAGGGTAGCGGTCATCCAAACCCTGCATGGACCCGGTTCCCAGGGGCTCCTTACAGTCAGGAGACTGAAGGTCTGTGTCACTTCTGTTCTGTCAGGGCTGGAGCTATGTATTATGGAAAGGATAAGTTACCTTATAAAATAACAGGCAGATAAGTGGCTGTGACCCTATATATTAATCAAGTAATCTACAAAATATTCCAATGTTTGCTTTGGCTATAATTCGGAAGGTTTCTTTTGTGTGTGTGTGTGTGTGTGTGTGTGTGTGTGTGTGTGTGTGTGTGTGTGTGTGTGTGTGTGTGTGTGTGTGTGTGTGTGTGTGTGTGTGTGTGTGTGTGTGTGTGTGTGTGTGTGTGTGTGTGTATATCATCTGACTGTATTTGCATATCCATGTGTACTGTGCACGGTTCCTATATTGACGGACATGTCTGTTTGGTTGTGTGTTGCAGGACTGTCTGAAGGAGTGTCAGGAGCAGATTGAGAGGGTCTTGGTGAGCAGCCTGCGAGAGGGTCGGCAGCAGCAACAACAGCAGCAGCAGGTCCAGCGTGGCCCCAGCAGTAAGACCATGGACGAGCTGGATCAGTCCAGCACCCCAACGGATGTTCGCGACATCAACTTGTGAGCCTGCAAACTAGAGAAGCAGCGCGTCCGGGATACGCATCAAATCAACATAAAAAAACGACAAAAAACAAAAACAACAAAAACAAACTACCCCTTGAAAAAAAATGCTTGCTAATTTTTTTTAGAGATTTTTTTATTTTGTTATATAAAAACATGCGCCCATGTATTGTATGAAAGGAAAGCTATTTTTAGATATAAAATAGATATACTTTAAAAGCTATAAATTGATATATGGACGCTCTATGGTGCCTCAGATATACAGAAGGCAAGCCAATTATATGTTGCGTTCTGTTTTTGATGGTATAGTCATGATAAAGTTATATCGACTAAGACAACAATAGCTTAATGAGGAGTTCAAAAATGTTTGGGGAGACCATTCCGGGCTTGCATATATGGGATCACAATCGGGGCAAGGTTTTTCTGTGTTGTTTCGTTAATTATTTTGGTTAATGTTGGTCTGCCAGAGATAGGAGCCCTGCAAAGGCTCCGCTGGCCGTGAATGGCAGGTCTCAATGTGGCATAGTTTGGCTGTGTGTTGGGGACGAGGGGGGCACTTTGCAGGAATTGCAGAGTGTTGTGCTAAGAAAGAGACAAGTAGGGTCCATGGAACAGCCAAGTATATAATAGTGAATTACATTATTATTATTATTATTATTATTATTATTCAGAAACGTATTTGTGAATACAGAGTAATAGACGTCAATAAGCTCTTTTTGTCAGGCTGATTGTTGTGTGTGTGTGTGTGTGTGTGTGTGGTGTAACTGCCATGATGTGAGTTTTGTATCAGCTCAACTGTGTGTGTGTGTGTGTGTGTGGCTTGGCGCTTGAGTGGAAAGACTAGACTAGTGGTAGACTATGGAACAGGCAGAAGACTCATTCTCTGCAGGGCATCTATGTTATATCACTGCCTTAAGTTAATATGCGTTGTCGGCCGACAAAAAGCTGGGGGTCTGAGTCCACTTAGAGAGAGAGAGAGAGAGAGAGAGAGAGAGAGAGAGAGAGAGAGAGAGAGAGAGAGAGAGAGAGAGAGAGAGAGAGAGAGAGAGAGAGAGAGAGAGAGAGAGAGAGAGAGAGAGAGAGAGAGAGAGAGAGAGAGAGAGAGAGAGAGAGAGAGAGAGAGAGAGAGAGAGAGAGAGAGAGAGAGAGAGGCGGCTGTGTTCCCTCATTTTTGTCTAGAGGAGTTTGGCAATGGACCATCTGCTTTCAGAAGTTTCATTCGAGGTGTTTGTGTTTTTCACTGCCAACATACCAATCAAATAGTGTTTGTATTTTTATGTTGTTGTTGAGTTTTTTTGTTATTTTGTTATGGAAGGAGCTTCAGGCTGCTTAGCGTCAGCAGGGAGGAGTGTGTGCCCCTCTTGATGGTACATTAGTATCTCAGAGGAGAGGGGAGGCCTGTGGTCTGTGGTGGTTGTATGGGGTCTGGGGGGTGGACAGGTATAGATGGAAAGAAAGGGTTTGTTGCAGTGCAGAAGCATGTTGCTGTGTAGAGGAAGGAGATGTAGTGGAGTTGCTGAAAGATACAGGAGAGGAGCCTAATGGCCTCATGACATCTATCTGATTTCTGCGTTTTGGGCAGACTGAGGCCACGGGTGGCAAATTAGGATCAAAACTAGACTCATTATTTGAGAATTAACTTTCTGGGTTCATTAGAAGAGAGGAAAATGTATTGGAGCAGGGGAAGATTTGTGATCAATGCATCTGTAGTCCCTCATAGAGTTGTTTCCAACGCGCCTGTGATTTCAACAGCAAAGCACTTTGAAAACACGCTCCCCAATGGACAAATGAAATGGTTACGGTGTGGGGGATCTATGGATGCTTTCTGTTTTCTCGTTAGCTTTTACTTTGTAGGGCTGGTTTCCCACATTCAGATGTACCCACTTGGCAAGCAGGTGTCAAAATCATGCCTAACACCTTATGACATGAGGACATTCCGATCTGAAAACATTCCGAAATAAAGAAAAGTGCAAGGTGAAAGGAGCGTCTGACCATTTTTCATGTGTTTTAACAAATAACCAATGCCAATTTTTAAAGAAAAAGGCTACAGACAAGGTTAATGATTCAGTTTTTATTTGAGAAGTTATCACATTATAAAATATTAGTTCTACTTGAATTTTCTATTTGACCTGCTTCACAACAACAACATAAAGTCACATGGGTGGGAACAATACAGAAAACGTTATCATAGAACATCAGGTGTTCTGAGGGCAAATGAGGTTTTCTTTCAAAAAGGATGAAGCTGTTCTATGTTCAACGCTACCTTATTGATGGTTTTGCTAGTAGAGCCTGGCCTGTTGTCTTCGGGTGATGCCCTGTGTGGCTGTGCTGTCCCCGAGGCTGTGCTGTCCCCGAGGCTGTGCAGGCCTGACTGATGTCTGTGAATCAGTAGTGATAAAACTCTATGAGAGTTCTAACTCTTCGTGTACCCCTCTCGTCCAGTGAGATATGCTGCTTCAGTCACTTCATTGGCATGGGGTTTGATCAGTCACTCAGACGTCAGAATTAGACTAATTCACTTCCAAGACTGACACAGGGTACATCACCAGCACAAGACAGCCTTGATCGCGCAATATTCTCATTGCTACATTTAAAGGTGGATCGAGGTTTTGTGGTGTGTTTTTGTTCTTCGCGTGTGTGTGTGTGTGTGTGTGTGTGTGTGTGTGTGTGTGTGTGTGTGTGTGTGTGTGTGTGTGTGTGTGTGTGTGTGTGTGTGTGTGTGTGTGTGTGTGTGTGTGTGTGTGTGTGTGTGTGTGTGTGTGTGTGTACGTTTGTTTGTGTACGTTTGTTTGTGTTTGCATGTGTGGTAGGTATGAGGGGAAAATGAGGATTCAGTGTTTTAGCAGGCTACTCAAAATAAATGTTTTTCAGGAAAACGTTTTCTAGAAACCAATCTTATAAACAAGGCCATCTTCAACCTCACCAAAACTAGCCCCTGTTCATCATTGTCAAGGATGTCTGCCCTTTCTTTTCCTCTGCAAGCTCTATTCTGAGCATAGATGATGATTTGTTTGTTTTTACAAAGTAGTTGACTGTGTTAGGTTTGAATTTGTATTTAGACCACCTTCAATTTGTGTTTTGTTTTATTTTATGGGGTGTCCAGACCCTCAAAACAGTTTGTAGAGTGTTTGTAAGGGGTTAGATACTGTATTCCAAAGTGAAGAGAGATGGAGGAGGTGTCAAGACATCAAAGTGTCAATATTTTTATTGAGTTATTATTATTGTCTTTTCGCGCTGCTAAAAGCTATGATTTTGTTTCATTCTTATATACAAAAAAAATGACATTACTTAGTTGTGATGTGTCACTTGAGTGTGCTGCTATTTTATAAACATTTGTATTATAATATAATTATTTTACTGCTTAAGAGATACATTCAGAATACTGAAGTAGATGGTAATAGAAGAACATGACATGAGTATTCGACTGGAAATGTTCTTTGTACAGTTTGCTTAGATAGCATGTTTCTTTTCCTTTTGGTCTATTTTGCTCTACTTTCTCAGTCACATTGCGGTATCTCTATACCTCAGGTTTACTGGACATAAAAAGAATATCTGAATACCTCACAACTCTACAGTTTTTAGGGAGCCTGGGAAGGGTAACAGTACAGTAGAAAGCACAGGGGTTTTGTCTGTTGTGAAATGTACTGACCTTGTTGAGTGGCAAGCATGCAAGGCTCCCGCCTGGACTTAAACCCTAGTGGAGGGTGCACAACAACAAGTCAACACTTCCTTGGTCAGTTTAAGTTGATGGTGGTGCTAATTGTGAGACTCATGTGACAGTCATTGCAAAGACAAATGTGAAAATGTCTCAAATGTCATTGATGATTAATTACATGGTTTGTTCCAATTATTGTCGATGGATTTTGGTTCCTAAGCTTGATTTGATGAGCTTAGTTGACCTGTGTGTTCCAGGTGGTCCTATTGTCTGGAAAACCAATACAAAATGGCTAAACCAATCCATCAAAAAAGCTCACCACATACTGCATCTGACATGAGGAAGTGTGTTTCAACAGCGGGGATTTCGCTTTAGTTGTCCCCCTTCCACTAGAAGTTACATAATGTACCTCAGAAATGTCTGTTGCACAACCTCTGTTCAATAAACTTCTGCTTTAAAGAGTCTGACACCATACCAGTCCAATGTTATTCTAATTTCTGTTTTCTTTTTGTATGTCATTATGGTTAGTGGAGCAGATTGTAGGATGTGATTGTGTACATAAAGTGAGGTGAACACTAGAGGTTGCTGTAGTCATGAAACCAAGAGGACTGGAGAGCTGTTAAGTGGAGTGGAGCTGAGATTGTGGGGCAACTGAGGATACTGCAGTCTGGTTAAGGGCAAAAAAACAACAACGAATTAAAACAAAAGTTAAGAAGACGGACCCCCTGCTTGAATACCAACCAAAACTTGCTATTAAGAATGTGTTTATTTCTGTTGCTTCCCCTGTATGACGTCCTCTGAAGTGTTAACACACTAATCAGTCAGGTTTCAAGCAAGTGGGATATTGGTGTCTGTCAGAGTTTGTCCTCTGACTCTGGGGCCCTAAGGCACTCTTATGCAGCTTCTTGTTGGGCTGTTTTTTAGGGGGGCTGGATCATGTAGGCCTAGTAAGTGAATAAGTTGGTTTCGAAGTTAGCGTTGAATTCAGTATTGATAACTTCTGTTTATGATTAATCAGCTCTTTATTGGTCTGTCTGAAAGGATCCCTTAAAGTGTTAAGGGTCAAGGCATGCTGTACAATCAATAAACTTACCATGAATTAAATATATTGTCTCTGCTCTTTTTATGGTTATGACAAATTGCTTTACTCTTTCACTTATAAAATCTTCTCTCACTCATAAAGTCTCTGAGGACCTTTATATTACAAACTGTTAGAAAGGAAATAATAAATGATGTAGGCTACATTACTCATGGATTTGTTTTAAATAATATACATAATGTACAGACAAATTAGTTTTACTTCATTTTAAATTAAATACAATTTATACAATGCTATCTCACACTTTTTATATATTTCCTCGACTGCAGAGTTCATTCCCCGTAGACAATACCCTAAAGTAGCAGGATACCCTAAAGTAGCAGGCGTGAAAGAAACGCCTGAGCTGTGTTCCTTTCTTTCTGGTCCTGACGAGAAAAAAACTTTGCACACTCTTTTCAGGAGGTTCTCTACTGCACTGTTAAACCAATCCAGTAAATGTGGAGGAGGAGTTAAAATGGAATGTTAACAAAGATTTTTTATTATACTGACAAGATAGTCGAGTGTCCGCTCTAACAATTGAAATACATATACTCAAAGATGGAAGGCAGGCGGGAGGAGGCGAGATCAGGTGGGACCCTTCTAGCCAATGAAAAGGAAGATACGAAATGCCACGTGTGTCCACTTATATCCAGCGGTGAAAGTAAAGCGATACTCTTAGGTAAAGAGCCGGACAAAATAATTAGATGTGACAAGACTGTAACTACCAATTCGATATTATGAAAATTTGGGAGAAAAAGTGTTAAAAGTACACAACAACAACAAATAGAACAACAAATAAAAATGATTTTTAAAAATAAATAAAAATACATGAGCCTATCACAATAATACAAATAAATGTCAAGAAAAATTTAGGCTTTTACACTATTATTTATCATTATGTATGTCCAAGGCATGAAAAATTAGGGAATGGACTTGAGAACGCATGGTATAGCCTATACTCCAAAATGCCATGTGGTTTGAGGATAACATAACATTTTTGCCAAGGCAGAGATGAGTGGCGGACACAGAGACACACGTGGACAGCAGCGGACGCATACATTTTGACCAACTGACAATCGCCAAATGCCGTTACTCTTTACAGGTGTTTTGTGTAACAGATGTCACTTTCGATTCATCACTGCTTGGAGGCTAGAAATATGTTGTTGAACTTGAGCAGAAAGCCTAGTAAAGGAGCCCTTTGAAGTGATTTTTTGCGTTAATGATTGGTTGTGTTAATGCCACAATAAAAGCTCATTTATTTAAAAATGTAAATGGTGAATCTTTAGGACTAGGCTCACAGTAGCTATTGAATTACTAGGGATTCTACATTGGAAAAAAAGATATAAACGCAACATGCAACAAAATTCTATGATTTTACTGAGTTACAGTTCATAAAAGAAAATCACTCAATTTAAATCAATTCATTAGGCCATAATCTATGGATTTCACATGACTGGGAATTCATGCAGACTCCTCTGAACAGTTGTTGAGATGTGTCTGTTACTTGAATTCTGTGAAGCATTTCATTGACCTGCAATCTAGAGGCACAGTTAAATCTAATGAATTTATCCTCTGCAGCAGAAGTAACTCTGGGTCATCCTTTCTTGTGGCGGTCATCATGAAAGCCAGTTTTATCATAGCGCTTGATGGTCTTTGCGACTTGAAGAAACTTTCAAAGTTCTTGACATTTTCTGGATTTACTGACCTTCATGTCTTAAAGTGATGATGAGCTGTCATTTCTCATTGCTTATTTGAGCTGTTCATGCCATAATGTGGACTTGGTATTTTACCAGATAGTGCAATCTTCTGTATACCACTCCTACCTTATCACAACATAACTGATTGGCTCAAACGCATTAAGAAGGACAGCAATTCCACAAATAAACTTTTACCAAGGCACACCTGTTAATTGAAATACATTCCAGGTGACTACCTCATGAAGCTGGTTGAGAGAATGCCAAGAGTGTGCAAAGCTGTCATCGAGGCAAAGGGTGGCTATTTGAAGAATCTCAAATATAAAACCTATTTTGGTTTGCTCAACACTTTTTTGGTTACTACGTGATCCAGCCTTGATCAGGAATCCCATAGGTGAAGCACAATTGGCCCAACTTCGTCCTAGTTAGGGTTTGGCAGGTGTAGGTCATTGTAAATAAGAATTTGTTCTTAACTGACTTGAAATAACAAATTCCATATTTGTTATTTCATCGTTTTTTTTCTTCACTAATATTCTACGATGTAGTAAATAGTAAAGATAAAGAAAAACCCTTGAATGAGTTGGCGTGTCCAAACTTTTGACTGGTACTGTATGTCATTCTATGATCAGGTCCATATAGAAAAAATGTGGCGCACGTGCTTGAGGTCCTATACCGGGAAGAAATAAAAACCTACTTTCACCCCTGCTTATATCAGTGCATTTGTAACAACCTAATCATTACAAAACTTAAATTCGATCAAATAAGCCTCACATAGCAAATTAGCAATAAAAAAATGTTGTTGACCAAATTTGACACTCATTGACCATACAAAAAGTCCTGTCTTTGTGATATTATTTTCGTGGACAGATTTTGGGCGGAGTATACCCTCTCTCTTCGCCTCTTACTCTCCGCTGTCACCTTGTTAATGTCCAAAAGCGGAAGACCCGTCACAGGCTCTCTTTCCATTTTCCCTGAAAACCATTTTTTTCTAATCCCGAACCCGCCGAGGGTGGGGTCCTTGTCCCATAGAAATGGATTTTTAAAGGGGTTCGGGTAGATTAAGGTTAAAGGTGGGGTCGTCCCAAGGATCCCAGATAGCACTAACCACGTGTATGCTGTGTTTTGCGGGTGGTTTTGGAAGAGAGCTAGCTACACTTGAATAACTGTAATTTCAAGTGCATCAACTACCTTAATGCTTAGTTTACCTTTGCCATAACGATAGTCCAACAATAAATGTGAATTATTCAGAAGATACTTCGGTCACTTCATTACTATTCAGTGTCAGTTGACGTTTGCATAGGCTGCTACTTTTGACTACAGTGAATGGCAAATAGCCCTCGGGGATTGACAAGGTACACGTCAAGTCGACAAATGAGTGAATGGTTATCATAATGCTGTACATTTTAGAATTTGAACGGTTTAAATGCTACAATCAGTGCACGCCACCGCAACAAACGCTCTGTATTGAGCTGGTGTCGCATTTCTCCAGTGCAAGTCCAGATAAAAGGTCAAACTGATTACGAATGTTTAGCCCTGCTTCTCAGAAAACAAGGAGTTTCAAGTTGTAATGTCACGTGCACAATTGTCTTTCTTGCAAGCGCTAAATCCAACAATTAAATAATCAATCATGTAATACTAAAAATAACAAGGTCGAAATAAGAAGAAGACGAGAAAGTAAGTAAGCTGTATACAGGGTCAGTGCCAATACCACATTTACAATGTGCAGGGATACTGGAGTGATAGAAGTAGATATGTAAGGGGTTAAGGTGACTAGGCATCAGGATTTATAATGCATAGTAGCAGCAGAGTATATGATGATTGTATGTGAGTGGGTGTGCGTGTAGTCAGAATAAATGTAAGTGCATATTCTATGTGTGAGTGTTTGTAGGGCCCTGTGAGTGTGCATAGAGACAGTGTAAAAAATAAACACACGGGTCAAATCAGATAGTGTGTAGCCATTTTGTCATCGATTTAGTTAGCTATTTAGCAAGTCTTATGGCTTGGGGATAGAAGCTGTTCGGGAGCCTGTTGATGTCAGACTTGATGCACTGGTACCGCTTACCGTGCACAAGCAGAGAGAACACGTCTATGGATCGAGTAAACTAAGATCATTGCTTCAATAGTGATACAATATGCCTGGAGAAATACCCTACTAAACTAAGCCATGCATTTTGATGTGTTTCTCATTAGATGGTGTCTTCTGTATTGAATTGTATTCTATGGTATATTGTCATATTTCATGTTTATAGATCATTTTTTCCCCTCAGTGGTGAAACAGAATGGAATAGAAAATATCTTCTACAAGGTGTAATTTACTATAAAAGTACATCTGTTTTCATACCGTTTTGGATACATTAGAGAGCCTTGGATGAAATGTGTCAAACAGCACAGGGTAGAAGTTTAAGAACAGATAATCCCAATAGATTTCCTAGATGTCATGTTTCAGTGGCATATCACTAACACTGTGAGGTTTACAGTGTCACTCCAATCCTGGGAATTTCCCAATCCCCCCGGCCAGGTGATAGACGTGTCTTTCAGACTAGGGATGCAGCAGGCAGACGCTACAGGAAAGTACCTCAAAGAAGTTGAGTTCACCAACATGTTTGCCAGTATTATGGCCCGTGCCCGCCAGGTGAGTGGCGACGATGCCACAGAGATCATGTAATCTTTTATAATACACTTTTGACACCAGTATTATGTGTTGGGATGGTCCATTATGAAACAATCTCTCCTTAGAAAGATGTATGTGAATGGTTGTTTTATCCGTTTTGTTACAGACTTGCAAAGCGATTTTGAAGCACAACAGTTGTTGCTCTGGCCTAGAAATTGTGACGCATCACTTAAAGAGAGGGTGAGTACCCTTTCTCTGGACTCTAGGTTGTCAATATCTCATTTCCGTATATGCTGTTCTTATTAACTATATATCAGAGTGTGTGGGGGGGCTGGTGGTGGACATGAAGTACATGGATACAGCAGCTGGTCTATTGTGGCTGGACTTCCGTCCTCCAGGGAGAGAGACTATAGAACATGCAAGTCATTCTGGGGGATCCTAAGGGAGCATGTCTGTCTGCCTCTTTCTCCCTCTCTATATATTCCTCCTGATTGGAGACCAGATGCAATACATTTTATCAACACTAGATGGCACCTTTGGCATGCATTACAGGGTAATCCATTCTTGACTATGAATATGCCAAATAAATGTTTTGCAAAACAGGTGCCTTCATCAAATTCATTTGCTAGTTTATGAGACACGTTGTCCAGATGATGATGCAGATCTGCCATGGTATGTGACCTCAGTATCTCTCTAACCACCCAGGACATGCTGTAGGCCCCTCAATCAGGATGGAACCGGTGTCAACCAGTCTGTTGTGTGGGTGTAGGAGAAGAACGGGAAGGACGAGTCTGTGTTGTGAATAAGAGTGCTTTGTTCTGTGTTAGATAAAGACACGGATCAAAGAGTTTCTGGAGCACCTGTTCCAGCGCATGGTGGCTGACCACTGCGGACCAGGACAGAAGGAGACAGGGATTCCTCAGACAGAGGGGGCTCTCGCAGGCAAGCCGGACGATGGGATCAGAGACATCCCTGCCATGCGCTGGTGGTCAGCCATGGGGCCCTCATACAGTTGAAGTCGGAAGTTTACATACACCTTAGCCAAATACATTTAAACTCAGTTGTTTCACAATTCCTGAAAACACTTTGTTTTAGGTCTGTTAGGATCACCACTTTATTTGAAGAATGGAAAATGTCAGAATAATAGTACAGAGAATGATTTATTTCAGCTTTTATTTCTTTCATCACATTCCCATTGGGTCAGACATGTACATACACTCAATTAAGTTTTTGGTAGCATTGCCTTTAAATTGTTTAATTTTGGTAAAATAATAATAATAATAATATATGCCATTTAGCAGACGCTTTTATCCAAAGCGACTTACAGTCATGTGTGCATACATTCTACGTATGTTTCAGGTAGCCTTCCACAAGCTTTCCTCAATAAGTTGGGTGAATTATGTCCCATTCTTCCTGACAGAGCTGGTGTAACTGAGTCAGGTTTGTAGGCCTCCTTGCTCGCACACATGAGTTCTGCCCACAAATTTTCTATAGGATTTGAGGTCAGGGCTTTGTGATGGCCACTCCAATACCTTGACTTTGTTGTCCTTAAGCCATTTTGCCACAACTTTGGAAGTATGCTTAGGGTCATTGTCTATTTGGAAGACCCATTTGCGACCAAGCTTTAACTTCCTGACTGATGTCTTGAGATGTTGCTTCAATATATCCACAGAATTTTCCCCTCTCATGATTACATCTATTTTGTGAAGTGCACCAGTCCCTCCTGCAGCAAAGCACCCCCACAACATGATGGTGTTCTTCGGCTTGCAAGCCTCCTGATTTTTCCTCCAAACATAACGATGGTCATTATGGCCAAACAGTTCAATTTTTGTTTCATCAGACCAGAGGACATTTCTCCAAAAAAGTACGATCTTTGTCCCCATGTGCAATTTCAAACTGTAGTCTGGCTTTTTTTAATGGCAGTTTTGGAGCAGTGGCTTCTTCCTTGCTGAGCGGCCTTTCAGGTTATGTCCATATATGACTCATTTTACTGTGGATATAGATACTTTTGTCCCTGTTTCCTCCAGCATCTTCACAAGGTCCTTTCCTGTTGTTCTGGGATTGATTTGCACTTTTCGCACCAAAGTACGTTCATCTCTAGGAGACAGAACACGTCTCTTTCCTGAGCTGTATGACGGCTGCTTGGTCCCATGGTGTTTATACTTGCGTACTATTGTTTGTACAGATGAACCGTGGTACCTTCAGGCGTTTGGAAATTGCTCCCAAGGATGAACCAGACTTGTGGAGGTCTACAATTTTTTCTGAGGTCTTGGCTGATTTCTTTTGATTTCCCACAGATGTCAAGCAAAGAGGCACCGAGTTTGAAGGTAGGCCATGAAATACATCCACAGGTACACCTCTGATTGACTCAACTGATGTCAATTACAATATCAGAAGCTTCTAAAGCCATGACATCATTTTCTGGAATTTTCCAAGCAGGTTAAAGGTGAATTCTAAGTGAAATAATCTGTAAACAATTGTTGGAAAAATGACTTGTGTCATGCACAAAGTAGATGTCCTAACCGACTTGCCAAAACTATAGTTTGTTAACAAGAAATTTGTGGAGTGGTTGAAAAACGAGTTTAAATTACTCCAACCTAAGTGTATGTAAACTTCCGACTTCAACTGTATATGGGGTAGAGTGGAAGGGGTTGAAGGGGGAAACACATCTCCTGGTTTGTTCACACTAGGGCCGACTAGAACCGTATTGTGCTCTTTAGGAAATGTTCTTTTCACATTGTCCTTTCCAGCATGTCTTCAGCAACTATGGTGGATGCGTACCAAGCCAGCCCAGTGGAGCTTCACTCGGCTTGGCCCTGTAGTGTGGATCAGGCTATTAAGTGCTAACTAAGATATACACAGAGACACCACACAGGCATCTGGTTTAAAGTGATTTAAAACGTTTAAAGTCATATATTATTTAAAACAATCAAGGTTGAGGAAAGAAACAGTCATATTTTGAAGCTTTCCCATCTCATCACTGCTCAACCAGTTGACTTGTTAAAAACCTGTCCTTAAAATTCACATTTCAGATTAATAATAATAATAATATATAATAATATATGCCATTTAGCAGACGCTTTTATCCAAAACGACTTACAGTCATGTGTGCATACATTCTACGATAACAATATTAGACCATAACAACATAACATAACAAGATTCTTTGACACCATCTACATTCAGCCGTTCATAACTTGAGTTGAATACCTTATTTTAACCTCAGTTCCCATTTCTGTGTTGCAATGTACTGACATCACAGCGTTCCTCTCAGGCTGCTGATAATCATTGATTCACTGTTAACCGGTGCGGCTCTTTGCTCTTATCACTCTCTGCTTCTATATACACGGAGTGTACAAAACATTAACATGGGCTTTCCATGACTTAGACTGACCAGGTGAATCCAGGTGAAAGCTGTGATCCCTTATTGATGTCACTTGTTAAATCCACTTTAATCAGTGTAGATGAAGGGAAGGAGACAGGTTAAAGAAGGATTTTTAAGCCTTGAGAAAATGTAGACATGGATTATGTGTGTGTGGCATTCAGAGGGTGAATATTTATGTGCCTTTGAACAGGGTATGGTAGTAGGTGCCAGGCGGGCCTGTTTGAGTGTGTCAAGAACTGCAACGCTGTTGGGTTTTTCACGCTCAACAGTTTCTCGTGTGTATCAAGAATGGTCTACCTCCCAAAGGCCATCCAGCCAACTTGACACAAATGTGGGACGCATTGGAGTCAACATTGGCCAGCATCCCTGTGGAACGCTTTCGACACCTTGTAGAGTCCATGGCCGACGAATTGAGGCTATTCTGAGGGCAAATGGGAGCGCAACGCAATATTAAGGTGTTTCTAATGCTTTGTACACTCATTGTACACTGAACAAAAATATAAACCCAACGTATAGTTTTGGTCCCATGTGTTGAAATTAAAGATACCAGAAATGTTCCATACGCATATGTATTCTCTCAAATGCACACACTTGTTTACATCCCTGTTAGTGAGCATTTCTCCTTTGCCAAGATAATCCATCCACCTGACAGGTGTGGCATATAAAGAAGCTGATTAAACAGCATGATCATTACACAGGTGCACCTTGTGCTGGGGACAATAAAAGACCACTCTAAAATGTGCAGTTTTTTCACACAACACAATGCCACAGATGTCTCAAGTTTTGAGGGAGGGTGCAATTGGCATGCTGACTGCAGGAATGTTCACCAGAGCTGTTGCCAGATAATTTAATGTTCATTTCTCTACCATAAGCTGCCTCCAACGTAGTTTTAGAAAATTGGGCAGGATGGCCAACCGGCTTCATAACCGCAGATCGTTGTGTGGGCAAGCGATTTGCTGAAGTCAACGTTGTGAGCAGAGTGCCCCATTGTGGCGGTGGGGTTATGGTATGGGCAGGCATAAACTACAGACAACAAACACAATTGCATTTTATCGATGGCAATTTGAATGCATAGGAATACTGTGACAAGATCCTGAGGCCGATTGTGAGGCCCATTGTTTTAAGGTATCTGTGACCAACAGATGCATATCTGTATTCCCAGTCAGGAGAAATCCATATATTAAGGCCTAATGCATTTATTTAAATTGACAAATGTCCTCTTATGAACTGTAACTCAGTAAAATCTTAGAAATTGTTGCATGTTGCGTTTATATTTTGTTGTTCAGTATATATCCTCCTGTGTTATGGTTAAAACTGTGGAGAGACACTAAGTGAAACTACTGTTGTTGACTGGACATTTTAAACTTTTTTTATTGTTGTGAATTACCACTAGTGTAGACAAGAGACACTTAAATAGGCAACGGTATGCTCATACTTGATAAGTATTTGAGTTGATCTCCATCAATTTCCGATTGTGACAATTAACGGTGTAGTTTTCTATAGCTATTTTACTGGTTGTTTATTTGGTGAATGAAATGTAGAAATGTGGCTTATTGCACAAACGTTCAAATAAATCGCTGATAAGTAAAGAACACACTTTAGGAAAGAACGGAGGTTCCAGACTTGTTTATCCAGGCACAATGCCTATTTGTATTACATCAACTTTTGACTGGGTTAATTTGTTTATTTATATATCTAATCAGACTGTACAGCACATCTCCTTTTTGAAACTACTCACATCACGTTCTATATGTTTTTGTCACCAGACTGAAAAAATAGAACTTCATGCTTTTGAAAGGTAATGTGTGATTGACCACAGATTTACCTCTTGGAATCCAAGTTTATTGACCACTACCACTAGTTTATCAGAATCAATTTACCTCCTATTGTTCCATAGTCAATGAATGAACCATAACATTAATTACACCTATAATCAGTTGCAACGTGTCATTCAGAGCAAAGAATATAATTATATATAATATAAAAATAATAATTGTGCATGTTATTTTGGCATTAATACGTGTCACATCAGTTTGCAAACAATGCAAACAAAAATCGTAATTGGAGTTCATAAAGCCAAATACAAACATGGTCTCTTTTTTTGCTTTCTTGAGTAAGGCAGCTCCAAAATGCAGGTGTTTCAGCCTAGCTCAGTGCTTTCTGTGGTGGGGCAGTCAGCAGAAAATACGGAGAGTAGGAGTTTGTAATGTTCTCTAGTTGCACCGTGATTGGCTTAGTGTTCTGTCACTCATGGGGACACAACGTCACTGCAAAATCTACAGTTAGAGCTCGAAAATTCAAGCCCCTTGGGTGCTGCCATAGACTTACATTAGAAGTGCCCATCCAAGAAGGCTATCTCTCTCTGAATGACCTTCTTGATCCAAATCAGTCAGGTTTCAAGACTAGTCATTCAACTGAGACTGCTCTCCTCTGTATCACGGAGGCGCTCCGCACTGCTAAAGCTAACTCTCTCTCCTCTGCTCTCATCCTTCTAGATCTATCGGCTGCCTTCGATACTGTGAACCATCAGATCCTCCTCTCCACCCTCTCCGAGTTGGGCATCTCCGGCGCGGCCCACGCTTGGATTGCGTCCTACCTGACAGGTCGCTCCTACCAGGTGGCGTGGCGAGAATCTGTCTCCTCACCACGCGCTCTCACCACTGGTGTCCCCCAGGGCTCTGTTCTTGGCCCTCTCCTATTCTCGCTATACACCAAGTCACTTGGCTCTGTCATAACCTCACATGGTCTCTCTTATCATTGCTATGCAGACGACACACAATTAATCTTCTCCTTTCCCCTTCTGATGACCAGGTGGCGAATCGCATCTCTGCATGTCTGGCAGACATATCAGTGGATGACGGATCACCACCTCAAGCTGAACCTCGGCAAGACGGAGCTGCTCTTCCTCCCGGGAAGGACTGCCCGTTCCATGATCTCGTCATCACGGTTGACAACTCCATTGTGTCTTCCTCCCAGAGCGCCAAGAACCTTGGCGTGATCCTGGACCACACCCTGTCGTTCTCAACCAACATCAAGGCGGTGGCCCGTTCCTGTAGGTTCATGCTCTACAACATCCGCAGAGTACGACCCTGCCTCACACAGGAAGCGGCGCAGGTCCTAATCCAGGCACTTGTCATCTCCCGTCTGGATTACTGCAACTCGCTGTTGGCTGGGCTCCCTGCCTGTGCCATTAAACCCCTTCAACTCATCCAGAACGCCGCAGCCCGTCTGGTGTTCAACCTTCCCAAGTTCTCTCACGTCACCCCGCTCCTCCGTTCTCTCCACTGGCTTCCAGTTGAAGCTCGCATCCGCTACAAGACCATGGTGCTTGCCTACGGAGCTGTGAGGGGAACGGCACCTCAGTACCTCCAGGCTCTGATCAGGCCCTACACCCAAACAAGGGCACTGCGTTCATCCACCTCTGGCCTGCTCGCCTCCCTACCACTGAGGAAGTACAGCTCCCGCTCAGCCCAGTCAAAACTGTTCGCTGCCCTGGCCCCCCAATGGTGGAACAAACTCCCTCACGACGCCAGGACAGCGGAGTCAATCACCACCTTCCGGAGACACCTGAAACCCCACCTCTTTAAGGAATACCTAGGATAGGATAAGTAATCCCTCTCACCCCACCCCCCCCCCTAAGTTTTAGATGCACTATTGTTAAGTGACTGTCCCACTGGATGTCATAAGGTGAATGCACCAATTTGTAAGTCGCTCTGGATAAGAGCGTCTGCTAAATGACTTAAATGTAATGTAAATGTAATAAAATAATGTCAAATCACGTTATATCTACCATAGCTTTGATTGGACTGATCATGTCAACATCATACTTTCAAAATCTTAACTAGCAATCTAGACAAGCAGTCACCATCATGAATCAAGTTGACAATCTACTGGCAAATCCTTTTTCAAATCTTGTCATATGAAGAGAAATTATAGATAAAAAAGTATTGGTGCTCGTCGGCCATTGGAACATTACACAACAAGTTGGAAATCGCATATTCAACAATAAGTGCTGAGGCGTGATAGCAAACTCAGGTTCCATCCCAGGCTGTGTCACAGCTGGCCATGACCGGGAGATGGCGCACAATTGGCACAGCGTCGTCCAGGTTAGGGGAGGGTTTGGCCGGCAGGGATTTCCTTGTCTAATCGTTCTTTAGCGACTCCTTGTGGCAGACTGGGCACCTGCAAGTTTACTTTGGTTGTCAATTACTTTGGTTGTTTCCTCCGACACATTGATGCAGCTGGATTCCGGGTTAAGCGAGCAGTGTGTCAAGAAGCAATGCGGCTTGGCTCTTGGCGTTTCACAGAGTCTGTAGGGGAGTTGCAGCGATGAGACAAGATCGTAAATTCTGGCCCATGGCGTTGCATGTGAATGTTTAAACTTTTTAATTTTCTCCCAAATTTCAAGATATCCAATTAGTAAAGTTTGAATACATTGGCCATGCTGTCAATCCAGCATGACTTCTGCCACGTACAAAACAACTGGAAACTTGGAACTGGGAAATCTCAGACTTCAGTGAGTTCAAGACAACTGGGAAATTGGAAAAAAACTAGCTCCGACTGGGAAAATACAGAAATGTATTTTGAACGCTCATCCAACTCGGAATTAAAAATCGGGGACTCGGACCTCTTTCTAGAGTTCACAAGAAGGACCGGCGCGCCACTTGTTCAAGTGACCACAACAGAACAAGATGAGTCCAAAAATGTCTTGTATGCTGCTGCATAAATTATGTAGTATGCCAGGGAGATATGTATACTGTAGCTAAGAAAGTAATACTAAGTGTATGTTGTGTAGTAAGCTGTTAGTTAGACTGTCTGTCCTAACTCAGATTTCCTCTCATCCTTTCGTCATTCCCTTATGTCATAGTTTGTGCATCTCAATTGTCAGTAGAAAACCACATTTGTTTTAAGCACGTCAGCCATATCAGCTGTGTTTTGTTAAAGGCAGTAAATGAGGCTGAATGAACTGTTTTGCTACGAGACAAGGCTCCTCTGATAGTCAGGTGTAGCAGTTTTAAGGTGTTGGGACTCTGCTGTTGGGACAGCTTTATGTAGGCCCTAACAGTTTTGTGGGCCCCGTTTGTCACCGTTATAGTGCAATGAATGTATTGTTTAGTGTTGTGTAGTGTAGTGGCTTTGCTGGCATACATAATAAAACATAATAAAAAAACATTTGCCCCACCAAGATTTACATGCTAAAATCGCCACTGCCGGTAATACATAGTACTCAGTACTGTACAGTGGTTCTTCCTTTAAAAGTTTTGAGTTTATGACGCAACCGTTTGTAGTAGATGGTAGCAGATTGTGGTAAATTGCATCATACTGGCAACAATGGCCATACAATTCTGTGGCAACCCGCAAGCTGTGCTGCAATACGCCACAACTTGTAAGGAAGAACCACTGTAGCTAATCGCATTTTAATTCCATATTAATGGAGTTGTTGCCTTTACGAAAGAGGAATAGTTCCTTATTCCACTAGCATAATAACTTCACCACTCAACCCCATTGCTATGCTATTAGAAAATACTTATATAACAACGTTAACAAGATAGCGCTGCAGTGGATAGTAGCCGCCTTATTGGCTCCTGACTAATTCTGCTAGTGTTTGTGTTACGCTGGTCTTAACTTTTGTGTGCATAATGTCTCCGACATAATTTCCTATGACACTAAACAGCTTTTGATCATCAGAACAGTGATCATTAACCTCGATTTGGATGCACATTTCTACTTCAATGAGTTGGCAGTTCTGGATGTTCTGTTTACTCCGGACCAGGCCCTAATCCCTGGGACTCGAGAGAGGAAGTGACAGCGAAAGCGAGGCAGGCAAGGTGGCATCCTGACGAGACTACGTCATTGAGCAAATAGACTGCCATTGCCCTCTGTTCTATTGGCAAACGTGCAGTCACTGGAGAACAAACTGGATGAGCTCCGTTCGAGACTATCCTATCAACGGGACCTGAAAAGCTGTTTCCCAGTGTCGTGGCTGAATGACTTGGATAATATACATCTCTTTGTTAACATCTGGTGCACCATCTCTAATGTTAAGGAAGTCTAGAATTGTTGCTCGCCTGAGTTAGAATACCTCATGATAAGCTGCAGACTATACTATTTACCAAGAGAGTTTATCTATATTTTTTGTAGCTGTCTAACAACTGGGCACACACTGGTTGAATCAACGTTGTTTCCATGTCATTTCCATACAATTAAGTTGAACCAATGTGGAATAGACGTTGAATTGACATCTATCTCCAGTGGGTATTTACCACCACAAACCGATGCTGGCACTAAGACTGCACTTAATGAGTTGTATAGAGCCATAAACAAACAATAAAATGCACATACAGAGGCAGCGTTTCAAATGGCCTGTGATGTTAATGCAGGGAAACTGAAATCAGTTTACCACATTTCTACTGGCATGTCACCTGTGCAACTCCAAATCACTTTTAGAGCAACACTTGACCATGTATGAGAGCACCAGCTGTTCCCGGCTGTTCCTGGTTTGATCTCGCTCTACAGCTGCACCATTTAGAACATTTTGACTGGCTGCATCACAGCTTGGTATGGCAATGCAAGGCGCTACAGAGGGTGGTGAGTAGGGCTCAGTACATCACTGGGGTTGATCTCCCTGCCATCCAGGACCTATATACCAGGCGGTGTCGGCGGAAGGCCCCAAAAATGGTCAAATACTCCAGCCACCCAAGCCATAGACTGTTTTCTCTGCTACCACATGGCAAGTGGTACCAGTGCTCCAAGTATGGAAACAATAGGACCCTGCACAGCTTCTACCCCCAAGCCATAAGACTCCTAAACAAACTTGCTAAATAGCTAGTCAAAATAGCTAGTTACCCAGACTACCTGCGTTGACCCTTTTTTTGCACTAACTCATTTGCACTGCCTCTATGGACACACACTGGACTCTACACACACATACTTACACTGACACCCCAACACACACACACACTACATACACCCACACACACACACATAACACGTGCACACATGCATACTGACACCACACACTCACATTTTCACACATGCTGCTAATGTCTATTATTTATCCTGCTGCCTAGTCTCTTTACCCCCTACTTTACCCCTACCTATATGTACGTAGCTATCTCAATTACATCGACTCTACTGGTACTCCTATTCTTTTTCTTTAGCCCTGCATTGTTGGAAAAGGACCCTTAAGTAAGCATTTCACTGTTAGTCTAAATCAAATCAAATTGTATTGGTCACATACACGTGGTTAGCAGATGTTATTGCGAGTGTAATGAAATGCTTGTGCTTCTACTTCCAACAGTGCAGCAATATCTAACAAGTAATATCTAACAATTCCACAACAGATACGTAATACACACAAATCTAAAGTAAAGGAATAAGAATATATAAATATATGGATGAGCAATGACAGAGCAGCATAGGCTAAGATGCAATAGATAGTATAGAATACAGTATATATATATATATACGAGATGAGTAATGCAAGATATGTAAACATTATTAAAGTGGCATTATTAAAGTGGCCAATGATTTCAAGTCTGTATGTAGGCAGCAACCTCTGTGCTATAATGATGCCCATTTAACAGTCTGATGGCTTTGGTCTCTCGGTCCCAGCTTTGATGCACCTGTACTGACCTCACCCTCTGGATGGTAGCGGGGTGAACAGGCAGTGGCTGAGGTGGTTGTTGTCCTTGATGATCTTTTTAAAAACTCTTGTTTATTCAGTTTTACACACATCAGATAACACAAAACAACATAAATAATATATACAACTTGAAAAAATAATAGCTGTAAAAATACTGAATAGCTATAAAGATACTGTACTTTAGACAAGTTAAACACACCGGGCAGAAGGCTACAAAAGTTGAAGGGCAACTGTAGTACAGGGAAAGAGCGGACACCTCACCATTGTTCCTGTAAACAGACAAGTGACGGGTGGAAAAATGCAACCACTCACACTCACAGAAAGTCATGGCCACAGACCAACCATCCAAAGATAAAGTTTACAATGCTTTTTTAAATTATTTTTTTAATGTAAGTGTGAACGAAATAAAAAACAAGGCAAAACAAGCTCACATTTTAGCCTCTGACAGGGCAAAATGAACAAGGCATCTGCAAGTCAAGGCATCTGCAACTTTTACTCTCTGTTCCAGACGTTCTAGACGACCAATTCTTATTGCTTTTAGCCACACCCTTATTCTACTCCTCCTATGTTCCTCTGGCAATGTAGAGGTGAATCCAGGCCCTGCAGTGCCTAGCTCCACTCCTATTCCCCAGGCGCTCTCTTTTGACGACTTCTGTAACCGTAATAGCCTTGGTTTCATGCATGTTAACATTAGAAGCCTCCTCCCTAAGTTTGTTCTATTCACTGCTTTAGCACACTCTGCCAACCCGGATGTTCTAGCTGTGTCTGAATCCTGGCTTAGGAAGACCACCAAAAATTCTGAAATTTTAATTCTAAACTTCAACATTTTCAGACAAGATAGAACTGCCAAAGGGGGCAGTGTTGCAATCTACTGCAAAGATAGCCTGCAGAGTTCTGTCCTACTAGCCAGGTCTGTACCCAAACAATTTGAACTTCTACTTTTAAAAATCCACCTCTCTAAAAACAAGTCTCTCACCGTTGCCGCCTGCTATAGACCACCCTCTGCCCCCAGCTGTGCTCTGGACACCATATGTGAACTGATTGCCCCCCATCTATCTTCAGAGCTCGTGCTGCTAGGCGACCTAAATTGGAACATGCTTAACACCCCAGCCATCCTAAAATCTAAACTTGATGCCCTCAATCTCACACAAATTATCAATGAACCTACCAGGTACCTCCCCAAAGCCTTAAACACGGGCACCCTCATAGATATCATCCTAACCAACTTCCCCTCTAAATACACCTCTGCTGTCTTCAACCAAGATCTCAGCGATCACTGCCTCATTGCCTGCATCCGTAATGGGTCAGCGGTCAAACGGCCTCCACTCATCACTGTAAAACGCTCCCTGAAACACTTCAGCGAGCAGGCCTTTCTAATCGACCTGGCTGAGGTATCCTGGAAGGATATTGATCTCAACCCGTCAGTAGAGGATGCCTGGATATTTTCTTTAAATGCCTTCCTAACCATCTTAAATAAACATGCCCCATTCAAGAAATTTAGAACCAGGAACAGATATGGCCAGTGTTTCTCCCCAGACCTGACTGCCCTTAACCAACACAAAAACATCCTGTGGCATTCTGCATTAGCATTGAACAGCCCCCGTGATATGCAGCTGTTCAGGGAAGCTAGAAACCATTATACACAGGCAGTTAGAAAAGCCAAGGCTAGCTTTTTCAAGCAGAAATTTGCTTCCTGCAACACTAACTCAAAAAAGTTCTGGGACACTGTAAAGTCCATGGAGAATAAGAACACCTACTCCCAGCTGTCCACTGCACTGAAGATAGGAAACACTGTCACCACTGATAAATCCACCATAATTGAGAATTTCAATAAGCATTTTTCTACAGCTGGCCATGCTTTCCACCTGGCTACTCCTACCCCGGTCAACAGCACTGCACCCCCAACAGCAACTCACCCAAGCCTTCCCCATTTCTCCTTCTCCTAAATCCGTTCAGCTAATGTTCTGAAAGAGCAGCAAAATCTGGACCCCTACAGGTCAGGTTTCTAAGGTCTTCGAAAGCCAAGTCAACAAACAGATTACCAACCATTTTGAATCTCACCATACCTTCTCTGCTATGCAATCTGGTTTCAGAGCTGGTCTTGGGTGCACCTCAGCCACGCTCAAGGTCCTAAACGATATCTTAACCGCCATCGATAAGAAACATTACTGTGCAGCCGTATTCATTGATCTGGCCAAGGCTTTCGACTCTGTCAATCACCACATCCTCATCGGCAGACTCGACAGCCTTGGTTTCTCAAATGATTGCCTCGCCTGGTTCACCAACTACTTCTCTGATAGAGTTCAGTGTGTCAAATCGGAGGGTCTGCTGTCCAGACCTCTGGCAGTCTTTATGGGGGTGCCACAGGGTTCAATTCTTGGACCGACTCTCTTCTCTGTATACATCAATGAGGTCGCTCTTGCTGCTGGTGAGTCTCTGATCCACCTCTACGCAGACGACACCATTCTGTATACTTCTGGCCCTTCTTTGGACACTGTGTTAACAACCCTCCAGGCAAGCTTCAATGCCATACAACTCTCCTTCCGTGGCCTCCAATTGCTCTTAAATACAAGTAAAACTAAATGCATGCTCTTCAACCGATCGCTACCTGCACCTACCCACCTGTCCAACATCACTACTCTGGATGGCCCTGACTTAGAATACGTGGACAACTACAAATAGTTAGGTGTCTGGTTAGACTGTAAACTCTCCTTCCAGACCCATATCAAACATCTCCAATCCAAAGTTAAATCTAGAATTGGCTTCCTATTTCGCAACAAAGCATCCTTCACTCATGCTGCCAAACATACCCTTGTAAAACTGACCATCCTACCAATCCCCGACTTTGGCTATGTCATTTACAAAATAGCCTCCAATACCCTACTCAACAAATTGGATGCAGTCTATCACAGTGCAATCCGTTTTGTCACCATAGCCCCATATACTACCCACCATTGCGACCTGTACGCTCTCGTTAGCTGGCCCTCGCTTCATATTCGTCGCCAAACCCACTGGCTCCATGTCATCTACAAGACCCTGCTAGGTAAAGTCCCCCCTTATCTCAGCTCGCTGGTCACCATAGCATCTCCCACCTGTAGCACACGCTCCAGCAGGTATATCTCTCTAGTCACCCCCAAAACCAATTCTTTCTTTGGCTGCCTCTCCTTCCAGTTCTCTGCTGCCAATGACTGGAACGAACTACAAAAATCTCTGAAACTGGAAACACTTATCTCCCTCACTAGCTTTAAGCACCAACTGTCAGAGCAGCTCGCAGATTACTGCACCTGTACATAGCCCACCTATAATTTAGCCCAAACAACTACCTCTTTCCCAACTGTATTTAATTAATTAATTTTGCTCCTTTGCACCCCATTATTTTTATTTCTTCTTTGCACATTCTTCCATTGCAAAACTACCATTCCAGTGTTTTACTTGCTATATTGTATTTACTTTGCCACCATAGCCTTTTTTGCCTTTACCTCCTTTCTCACTTCATTTGCTCACATTGTATATAGACTTGTTTATACTGTATTATTGACTGTATGTTTGTTTTACTCCATGTGTAACTCTGTGTCGTTGTATCTGTCGAACTGCTTTGCTTTATCTTGGCCAGGTCGCAATTGTAAATGAGAACTTGTTCTCAACTTGCCTACCTGGTTAAATAAAGGTGAAATAAAAATAAATAAATAAATAAAAGTCACATTCAATAGGAATCAATAGGCACATCATCAACCTTAATGTCCCCCAAAAAACACAAAGAAATGCTCATCCAACCCTTAAGTCACAGGGGAGTCAAATACAGACTTATTTTTGTTTTAATATGAATGCCATCAGAGGATGGACTGTTTAAAGTAAGACCGTAATGGAGCCCAAGCCTCATAAAACAGTTTGGGGTTCCCACGTGTATTTAATTACTTTTTTTCTAATTTAAGAGAGCAGAACACATCTCCCACTCAATATTTATAAGATGGGGGAGCTGCCATCTTCCAGTTCTGTAGTATTAGCCGTCTCGCTAAAAGAGTTGTATAAGCAACAGTGTCCGACGGAATTCTTGACTGGGGGGTACATATGGGCAGTATTCCAAAAAGGGCTGTAAGGGGAGATGGATCTATATCAGTATCATATATATCAGAGAAACATTTCCATGTTAATTCCCAGAAACCTGACAGTTTGTGACAGCCCCAAAACATATGATACAGTGTGGCTGGTTCCGTTTTACATCGGACACAGGTAGGATCAAATTCAGAGAATATTCTTCCAAGTTTGGCATATACATCTGAAATTGTACCCCTAGGAAGCTAGTTTGGCTCAAAGATTCTCTCTATAGCTGTATTCGCAGGCCTATGGGGAAATTCAGGTGTTTTAGCTCTGACAAAGTTCCTAGTCTGGAGATAGCGGAAGAAGTGGGATTGGGGGAGGTTGAACTTTTCCTGTATAATCAAAGAATAATTGGGCTAGTGAGGAGGGGCCCAGTGAGTGCCAGATGCCAAAAACCCCATCATTTAAAGCCTCAGAGGCAAAACGGAACTGATTCCAAATTTTAAGAGACAATTGGGTTGATACACATTTTGCCTAGGGACACTGGGAGAGACGAGCACAACACAGAAGAAAGTGAAGCAGGTTGACATGATTCAGACTCCATCTGGACCCAGAGTGGTCTTGGGCCAGTAGGATCAGTCTGCAGCCAGTATAAAAAGGCCTCTGAAATTTGCAGCTCAGTAGTATGTCTGAAAATTTGGTAGAGCTAAACCACCCAATGCCTTAGGCTTCTGTAAATGTTTTCTTCCAATCCGTGGTACTTTTCCATCTCAAACAAAATACACAAATGTTTGATCCAGTGAATTTAAAAAAGATTTTGGGATAGAAATGGGTAAACATTGAAATAAATATAAACATTTGGGCAACACATTCATTTTAATGACATGAATCCTTCTAATAAGAGAAAGAGGCAGAGACTTCCAAAAAGTAAAAGATTGTTTCAAACTGTCTGCTAGAGCAACAATGTTTTCCTAAAACAAATTTGAATATTTACTTGTCACTTTAACTCCCAAGTAGGTGAATTGATCCCGGACAATCCTAAACTGAAAGCTTGTAAAAGAGCACTTTAAAGCAGCCTTATTTACAGGAAAAAGCTCACTCTTGCCTAGATTCAGCTTGTACCCTGAGATTGATCAACACTTTTTAAGAATAGATCATGTATATTATAGATAGAACAGATAAGGTAATGAGGTATCAGGGTTGGAGATAAACAAAAGGAGGTTGTCAGCATATAGCGAGACTTTCTGCTCTAAAGCTCACCCTGATTATACCTTGAACGGCATCATTAGAGTGCAGTGCGACGACGAGGGGCTCGATTGCCAAAGCAAACAACAAGAGGGAGAGTGGACAACCCTGTTTGGATCTGCTGTGCAAGGGAAAATAGTCAGAGGACAAGTTGTTAGTCTGTACCAAAGCCATTGGAGAAAAATAAAGAATCTTTATTCACGGAATGAATTTGGGTCCAAAGCCAAATCTATAAAGGGCAGCTGTTAGGTAGTCCCACTCACTGGTCAAAACCTTTTTCCGCATCGAGCGAGACCACCACCTCCGGGTCCCCCGGCGCTGGGGAGTACAGTATATTCATAAGGCTTCTAATATTTAAAAACTAATGCCTATTTCTCATGAAGCCAGTCTGGTCAGAGTGTATTACTTGGTGTATCGATCCTTCCATACGGATGGCTAAGAACTTGGCTAGGATTTTGTAATCACAGTTAAAAAGCGAGATTGGGCGATAGGATCCACATTCCAGGGGTCTTAGTTTTTCTTTAACAGTAATGAAATTGAGGCCTGATAAAAGGCTAGGCGGTAGCTTTGATGTATTAAGGCATGAGGCCTCAGATTTACAGATCTGATGTGCAAGAAGTTTACTGGCCTTGTCGCCTTGTTCGTACACTCTGTATCAAGCGCGTAAGAGTAATTGTTCAGCTTGTCTGGTAGAAAGCTCATTAAATTCAGATTGGAGTAGTTGATGTTCTTTATGTAGATCAGAGGAAGGATCTGTAGCATACTTCTCATCCAATGTGGCTATGGCTTCGCTGATGTCTCGAAGCCGCTGAGAGCGAGCTGTAGGTATGCTTTGAGAGACTCCCATATGGTAGAGCAGGACATACCTGGCGTTGAATTCATTTCTAGGAACAAGGTGATTTCAGAAGAAATGAAATTGACAAACTCCTTATCTGAGAGTAAAATGGATCAAATGAAACGTGTAGCGCCGGAACATTTACAGTTTACTGGGTCGGTACAAACGGATGCAGTAAACAAATAACCCAAAATATTTTGAGTCAGTGAGACACTATGTAAACAAACTTAATACAATGAAATTAAAATGACTGAATGCTTGTAAGGCAAGATGATCAAAACATGAGATCACATCAAATAACCCTGAGTGGGTTCGCCAACTCCCCAACTATGCAATAATACTATGTTATAACTAAACATAGTTGTACCACAGGTGGGCTACTTACTTACTATCCACAGATCAGAACAGAACAGTTGCTGATAGACTCCTCCGAAGAATCAAAGGTGTAGTCTTTACCATCAAGAGTAAGCCATAGATAGGCCCGACATCGCAGTCCATACTTTACACCTGGATGGTCCCGTAGTAGTCATTTGGCCTGCCCCAAAGCTGTGACTGCCTGGACACAGTAGGGGAGTAGTCCTGGTAGATGGAGAAGCTCTGTCCTTAAAAGCTCAGAGTGGTATTGCGGGCTCGTCGGTGAATCTACATCTTCTCATGGAAAAGGTGCACTTGAAGAATGATGTCACGGGGCCTTCCACCATCCCGGGGCTTTGGGTGCAGTGGCCGGTGGGCACGATCAATCATGGGCTTCTCATCTCGTCCCGCTGGATGGTTAGATCTGCTTTTAAAGTATCAGAAACATCCTGTATTCAGGCCTCAATCATAGCAACTACCTCGGTTTTAATTTCAACTATCTCAGAGCGTAGTAGTTTGATGGCCTCGAGAATGTTCAGTTCAAATTAGAAAGCCGATTCTAGATTTGATGTTGGATTGGAGATGATATGAGTCTGGAAGGAGAGTTTACAGTCTAGCCAGACACCTAGGTATTTGTAGTTGTCCACGTATTCTAGGTCAGAACCGTCCAGAGTAGTGATGCTAGTCTGGTGGGCGGGCAGGGGCGGGCAGCGAACGGTTGAAAAGCATGCATTTGGTTTTTCTAGTGTTTAAGAACAGTTGGAGGCCACGGAAGGAGTGTTGTATGGTATTGAAGCTCGTTTGGAGGTTAGTTAACAGTGTCCAAAGAAGGGCCAGATGTATACAGATGTATACACTGTATTATCCTCAAAGCGGGCAAAGGAGCTGTTTAGTTTGTCTGGGAGGAAGACGTCTACACTTGTTTACGAAGCATGTGACAAATCCAATTTTATTTGAATTACAGCATTACTACAGCTGCGTTCACACAGGCAGCCCAATTCTGATATTGTAGGCCATCATTGTAAATAATAATTTGGTGTTAACTGACTTGCCTAGTTAAATAAACAGATCTTTTTCAGAGCCAATTAGTGAAAAACATAACAGAATTGGGCTACCTATCTAAAAGCAGGCTACTAATGTAGTGTTACAGAGAGCTGCATTGAAAACAGTGTGAACAAGGTGTATTCCTGGGCCTAAAGTGTGAAAAGGACATCATGTTTTTATTCTAAAATGCTGAAGAAAATGAACTTTATTGATATATTTAACAAACATTCAAGGGTATTAACCTAATAAAAAGAACATTATTTCAAATGATATGTACAGTAATGATTACAGTCAGAATCTGTTATATTTTATTAATGTTTCAATATATTTTAAGACAATAAGCATCCATACAAAACAAACATTATAAATAACAATATGTGAATACGTTTGAATAAATAAACATTATATTGTTATGGCTCATTGCTTTTTCTTAATGGTGTCCAGCACCAGCTTCAATTTGTTCTGGGTGTTGAAGTAACATCATTCAGCCACATGTCTGTACTGTATAATGACAGTGAAACAACCTTGATACATGTACAGTATATTTAAACATAGTTACCATACACAACCTTTATATTGACAAAATATAGTAATTCCATAACATATCTATTTAAAAACAGCCTGCAATTAATAGAAGTTACAATGCAATCTTGTATAAAATAATAATTAAGACAGCAATTTTGGTCCATTTTGACATAGGCCTACATAGGAAAATCTCATGCAACTAAAATATTGCAACATCATCAGGCTCAATGCCAAACCAGTTTAAAATGTAACTTTGTGAAAGGACATGGACACTCTTTCAACCCTGTTTAACCCTGTTAAAGAGAAGTATTACCTTGAATGTTGCCAAACTGGCCGGCTCCTCATGAACTGCTACTCAAACATGTATTTCTGTATTAATTAAAATAAGATACTTTGGAATGTAGATAAGGAAATGATGGGTGACCTGCCTGAATTGTTTATAGGCCGTAACAAAAACAAGAAGTGCCTGCACATTTGAGCCTGCACATTTTCAGGATCGGCCTGAATCATCATGATTTAAAATCGGACTTTCATCCCTGACTCAATAGAAAACCCAACTGTTTGAAACGTTCAACGTACTCCCACCGTGCCCTGCCTTATGCAATGTAAATATTTAAAAGTGCATCATGCCCTTGCATAACCAAAATGTTGGTATCTCACTGTGCTATACACACGGTCTCATCCACATGTCCTCATCAACTCATTCCTGACTTTAGCAAGAACTACCTCAACATATACTGTAAGACTCTTTCTAGTGATGGGCACAGATCATCTTTCTAATTCACCTCCTTGTTTCAATTTAACATGCTCTTACTCAAATTGTCTTGTGACCACTCCATCCAGACAATTCCAAATCACAAACTCACTAGGACTGAGGCACTGATGCGTGGAGATATCTCCCTTAATGTTATCTTGCAAAAGGTTGCTTCAAACTCAAAGCCCATTTCTCCGGCCTGCCTAGTCAAGTTCTTGGTCAGTACTTCACTCTTTCGCTGTCTTTTCCACAGCCGTTTTGATAGGACTGCCTGGGCTATTGGAATGCAACACCCGCAAAGGGTCGTCACAAGAAGTGATGGTCTCCCTGGAAACGGCACCAGCTCGTTCTTGGTCCTGTTGCATATCCTGATCAGACATGATGGGCTCTGCTTCTGGGTTCTCTGCGTTGACCTGTTGGCTCCTCTTCTTTCTGTAAACCAGGTGTCTCTTTAGCAAGTCATGCCTTTTAACATGGATCTTCGCCCCTTCCAGGTGGAGCAACAGTCCGTTGCTAGATGAATAGAACAGGTCAACATGGTTCTCCATCTGCAGCTGCTGGAAAAGGCACTCTTTCCTGCTGTCCATCTGGTGGGGAGTGACAACAGAAACACAACTTGAATTTGACATGAATAGGTCATATTAAATCTACAAAGTCATATGGTACAATGAATGTGAATAGTGATTTGGGAGAGCAGATTTGACTGTTCCCAGAGTGGCCATCCATGGGTGACCTTGCCATGAAATACTTACAGAACTGAACAACTTTCCCTCGATGTCCACACATAAGAAGTGTTTACTTTTAAAGTCCAATATTGGCACACAGTCACTTGTTTCTGTTCTTATTGGGAGGACAACTATGGGAAAAAAATATATATATATTTCACATTAAGTATGGAGACAGACAATTTAAGCAAATGATTTAACAATCCTACAAAATAAGGCACTTTGTTGAATTAGTTCATTTGGACATGGTCAGGACACTTGGGCTCTATTTACAGCTGGCATTAAGTGTCAAATGCATTTGTTTTTGCAATTTCTTCATGTAAAAAACTGCCGCACTGGCATTTTCCAGCCCCAACGCCAACCTGTCTAACAACAGCTCGCTTGTGCTGAGTGGAAGGGGTGGTAATAGTTGAGGTGTGTCCTTAAAAACAAGTGCAAAACTGACCATTTCATGCAGCGCTAATGGGAGGTTAAGACCCACATAAGCTAGTTAACGATAGCGCAGTTGATATTGGAATGGATTTTGAGAGCTGAAGCGCAGCCTATCCAGCCTCACAGTGCCCATGGAAGATTGTGCATTTTGTGCTGGTGAATGCCCTATTTAGAAACGTAAAACACTTAGTTTCTGGCTGGGCCAGTCAAGGACATTCAGAGACTTGTCCTGAAGCCACTCCTGCATTGTCTTGGTTGTGTGCTTCGGTTCACCTTCCAACAGGACAATGACCCGCAGCCCGAGTCAGAGGTCCTGAGCGCTCTGTAGCAGGGTTTCGTCATCAAGGATCTCGCTGTACTTTGTTCCGTTCATCTTTCCCTCAATCCCGACTAGTCTCCCAGTCCCTGAAAAACATCCCCACAGCATGATGCTGCTACCACCATGCTTCACCATGGGGATGGTGCCAGATTTCCTCCAGACATGATGCTTGGCATTCAGGCCAAAGAGTTCAATCTTGGTTTCATCAGACCAGAGAATCTTGTTTCTCATAGTCCGAGAGACCTTTAGGGGCCTTTTGGCAAACTCCAAGCGTGCTGTCATGAGTCTTTTACTGAGGAGTGGCTTCCATCTGGCCACTCTACCATAAAGTGCTGCAGAGATAGCTGTCCTTCTGGAAGGTTCTCCCATCTCCACAGAGGAACTCTGGAGCTCTGTCAGAGTGACCATCGGGTTCTTGGTCACCTCCCCGACAAAGGCCCTTCTCCCCCGATTGCTCAGTTTAGCCGGTCGGCCTCTCTAGGAAGAGTCTTGGTGGTTCCAAACTTCTTCCATTTAAGAATGATGGAGGCCACTGTGTTCTTGGGGACCATCAATGCTGCAGACATGTTTTGGTACCCTCCCCAGATTTGTGCCTCGACACAATCCTGTCTCGGGGCTCTACGGACAATTCCTTCGACCTCATGGCTTGGTTTTTGCCCTGACACGCACTGTCAACTGTGAGACCCTACATAGACAGGCGTGTGCCTTTCAAAATCATGTCCAATCAATTTAAATTTACCACAGGTGGACTCCAATCAAGTTGTAGAAACATGTCAAGGATGATGGAAACAGGATGCACCTGAGCTCAATAGCTGAATACCTATGTAAATAAGGTATTTCTTCTTTTTTTTAATACATTTGCCAAAATGTCTAAAAACCTGTTTTCACTTCGTCATTATTGGATATTGTGTGTAGATTGATTAAATATATTTTTTTCCTCATCAGTTTTAGAACAAGGCTGTAACGTAACAAAATGTGGGAAAAGTCAAGGGATCTGAATACTTTCCGAATGCACTGTATATATAAATAATGTAATGAAATTAGATGTATCAACTTTTTTACATATATAAATCAGTAGGGGAGCCTAAAAGATAAATAATCCACTTGGTCAGAGAGAACATTTTTAATTAGTTAAGTAGTAACATTTCAAGTGAGTATGTTTGGGGCAATCAATGCATGTCAAAATCATCTATTAAAAACTAAGTGTGACTAGGCATTGGTCTGAAGCCGAAAAACAAAGGAAATTCACATGAGCACCACAATGCCCTTTCCACCCATGCTCTACCAAGGTTTTCCAGTACACAGCTTTGACCTACTACAGCAGCTATGTTGGTATTGTACTTCACACTATGTGCAGGCAGGCTGCTTAGGATTCAAACCTTCTCAAACAGCCTAATTCAGGCTTTTAGAGGAGGTGCTTCCACAATAATGTGATTTGTACCGCATATAAGATAAAGCCTTGGATTATTCACACACCACAGTAAGACATTTGCATTATGCTACTTTTTCAAGCTAAATGAAAGCTAACTTTGCTTTTATATGTACAAGACCATCAGGCTTGTTTAAGCAGTTTTGTCTTGTAGTAATATGGGTCAGGCCTGTATTTCCTTAAACCTTTATTTTAGCAATACATGTCATTTAACATTTTTTATCATAATAACATCCTTTTTTGGTCAGTAGGTGCCCAACATAACAGGTGGCTGTGTGTTAGACACAGTAGCTCAGATAGATATAGCCTGCCTGCATTCCATGATTTCTGTAACTATTAGCTCACCTGTGTAATATTGAATTAAGCTCAGAACCACTTGTGTTTCAAACATGGTCCTGTTTTGTCAATCGCTGTGCTGATCAATATTCAGTTCATTACTTTTAACTTCCTTCCATCTCATATTGATCCAATAAACAGTAAAACTGGTTTCAAAAAACAGATAAAGCAACACCTCGCGGCACAACGCCTCTCCCCTATTGGACCTAGGTAGTTTGTGTGTATGCATTGATATATAGGCTATGTGTACTTTAAAAAAATGTATGTAGTTCTGTTCTTGAGCTGTTCTTGTCCAATGATGTTCTGTATTATACCCCAAAAAACTGTTAGTTGGGAGCTTCATGAAATGAGTTTCCACGGCAGAGCAGCCGCACGCACACAAGCCTAAGATCACCATGCATAATGCCAAGCATTGGCTGGAGTGGTGTAAAGCTTGCCGCCATTGGACACGGGAGCAGTGGAAACGCGTTCTCTGGAGTGATGAATCACGCTTCACCATCTGGCAGTCCGACAGATGAATCTGGGTTTGTTGGATGCCAGGAGAACGCTACCTGCCTCCAATGCATAGTGCCAACTGTACAATTTGGTGGAGGAGGAATAATGGTCTGGGGATGTTTTTCATTTGTTCGGGCTAGGCGCCTTAGTTCCAGTGTAGAGACATCTTAACGCTACAGCATACAATGACATTCTAGACAATTCTGCGCTTCCAACTTTGTGGCAACAGTTTGGACAATGCCCCCATACACAAAGTGAGGTCCATATGCGGCAGGTGGTTAGTGGTTAGAGTGTTGGACTAGTGGTCCAATCCCCGAGCTGACAAGGTACAAATCTGTCATTCTGCCCCTGAACAGGCAGTTAACCCACTGTTCCTAGGCCGTCATTGAAAATAAGAATTTGTTCTTAACTGACTTGCCTAGTTAAATAAAGGTAAACAAATACAGAGATGGTTTGTCGAGATCAGTGTGGAAGAACTTGACTGGCCTGCATAGAGCCCTGATCTCAACCCCATCGAGCATCTTTGGGATGAATTGGAACACTGACTGCGAGCCAGGCCTAATAGCAGAACATCAGTGCCCAAACTCACTAATGCTCTTGCGGCTGAATGGAAGTAAGTCCCAGCAGTAATGTTCCAACATCTAGTGGAAAGCCTTCCCAGAAGAATGGAGGCTGTTATAGCAGAAAAGGTGGGAAAACTCCATATTACACCGGATTCTACTATTCATGGTCTTGATGAACCGCTGAGTAGAACAGACAAGCCTGCATAACGCTGTGGATCGTCAACAACAATTTTGATAACTTCTGATACAAACGCTGCAAACAGAATGACAAACTACTGAGAAACGGAAACACCTGTAAAATACATTCATTAGACAAGTACAAAAAATCTCTTAAGAAAAATTATGGACATATTTACAAATCTGCACTGGGACAGGTTCTGTAAATCCTTGAACACAAAACTTCAGCTCAGATGTCCTAAGCAATGCCCACACAGCTGTTCAACTCCAGAAAAAGAACATGTCCTCGTTTATAAGTGGCAGTGTAAATTGAACACTCGCTTTTAGTTTGTGTGTAAAATAAAAACGAGTCTAAACTTACATTTCACAATTAGATAACTTTAAAATAAAAGCATAGTGTGAAAATAGTTTATTATAGAAAACTAAACTTACCCAGAGAGTTTATGTCGATGGCTTTATGTACATGTCCATTCAAATTCACCTTCAATAAATCATCTCCTACATCGACAGACTCTGAGCGCTTGCTCGTTCCTTTAATTGTTTTGCACGGCTGCGATGGGTCTAGGTGCACAGGGAAACAATTTACCGGCATTGATTGGTGTAGAGCAGCCAGCCAAATCGCGAAGATAGCCGGGTGCATGTTGGGGAAATGTGCGGGTTCACACGCTATTCCGCGAGGTGCTCTAGCTGCAGTGTTGACAACAATTGACGGGAAAAGAGGCCAAAAGTTATATTTGAGATTGACAGCTCTGTGACTGGCCCAATCCTGTCGATGTTTTTTTGTTTGACCGGATGTTAGTTTGAGTTTCAAAAACCCATTATATAACACAGTACATTATGCTCGCTTCTACCTAAAAAAAAACGTGTTAAAAACTCCCAGGGTCAACAGAATGATGTAGTTTATATGTGCGGGAAATGATGTATGGAATCGTTTAAATCATACATTAGTAGGGAACTTCACCACCCTCACCTCAAAGGTAATTGGTCCATGTGCCATTCCTGCTCTCTGCTTGAGCAATCGCCTTTACAGGGGTCTGCATTTCTATTGGTTGGTACAGTTTATTTGCATTTTACCTGCATGTAGAGGTTGCCTACCTGAGGGTCTGGGCTCTCTTGTTTATTCCCCCTAGCCTCTTCTCTTCTTTATAAATACTGGACAGGTTAAATCTCTCTCGCTTGCTCACACACACACACACACACACACACACACACACACACACACACACACACACACACACACACACACACACACACACACACACACACACACACACACACACACACACACACACTTCTGTCCAGTTTTTGTCCCTTGGCTTATCCCTGAACACATCTGGAGTGTAGGGGCCCAAATGGACCCATATTCTTCCCAAAACGTGGCTATATTTATTTTTGCCAGAGGAGGGAGCCCCAGCTGCACACACACATCATAGTAATATGAGTGTGCTTAAAAAGTGCAGTATAATCCTTGAAAGAGTTCAGTTTACTTATCAATTGCCACAAAGAAACACTCGCTGGCTTATTTTATTTTGAATAGTGTATAATACACTTCTCAATCTAAAATACTCAGGGTGGCCTTTAACTAAATCAATACATAGGAGGTTCTATCATATAAATCCAGTTCACAATTGACATGAACCATAGGCATAACAACAACCCATATAAAACATGTTTTATTATTATTGCAGGGATACAGTTGACTGTTGTGCACAGCACATACGTACAAAAATAAAAGGAAAGCCATTTTTGATATATTAGTATTCTTACTCGTCAACATATGCTTTTCCCCCCCAGAAACAAATGATTGGAGAAGTCTGTTTTTCAAACTAATTTACAATCATTTCAATAAATCGGAACTAAGGCAGAAGGTAAGGTATATGTTAAAAAAAGACGAGGGGGATTTAGAGGATGCACACTCCCCTCAGTACAGGACTATAAAACTGAGAACACAAACTAAGGCTGCAGACACACAGGGCACACACAGACTCGCTACCGCCACCTTTGCACACGTTGGAGAGCCCACAATGGATTGCATTGTAAGCTACTGCAGGCTTCAACACCATTTGCACACGTTGGAGAGCCCACAATGGATTGCATTGTAAGCTACTGCAGGCTTGAACACCCTTTGCACACGTTGGAGAGCCCACAATGGATTGCATTGTAAGCTACTGCAGGCTTGAACACCATTTGCACACGTTGGAGAGCCCACAATGGATTGCATTGTAAGCTACTGCAGGCTTGAACACCATTTGCACACGTTGGAGAGCCCACAATGGATTGCATTGTTAGCTACTGCAGGCTTCAACACCATTTGCACACGTTGGAGAGCCCACAATGGATTGCATTGTAAGCTACTGCAGGCTTCAACACCCTTTGCACACGTTGGAGAGCCCACAATGGATTGCATTGTAAGCTACTGCAGGCTTCAACACCATTTGCACACGTTGGAGAGCCCACAATGGATTGCATTGTAAGCTACTGCAGGCTTCAACACCATTTGCACACGTTGGAGAGCCCACAATGGATTGCATTGTAAGCTACTGCAGGCTTGAACACCATTTGCACACGTTGGAGAGCCCACAATGGATTGCATTGTAAGCTACTGCAGGCTTCAACACCATTTGCGTATCTAACACTCTTTGGGCAGCTTTAATGCATTTAGTACAAAGACTTGTGTGAAGGTCTAACAGGTGTACACTAAACTAGGTGCTCTTTCTGACATAAGAAACCATTTTTGACTGAGGCACAATTCTCACACTTCCAAATATCTCTATTTCAGTTCATGTATTTGCTTGTTAATAATAATAATAGATTTATTTTATATAGCGCTTTTCATACAAAATCTCAAGGTTGTCCAGATAGTGTCCTGTTGTCCATATAGACCGGCCCCAAAAATATGAATGATAAATACAATAGGATGTTGTTGCACCACCCAGATGAAATGAAACCATGAATCCTGCTACGTCATCCCAGAAAGACACATGCAAAGTGGTAGAAAAGCTCGTTTTCATTCATTCCACAATCCTGAATAGATCATTCTCAAGACATTTTTCAGTTACATTGTGACAATATAGGTAGGCTTGATCTGGTGCTATCTGTAGAGATAACTCTACTTGGAAGACTGAACAAAACTCCATAATGGCCCACATCCAAAACAGCCTTTGTGTTACATATTTTCATTGTCTGCCTTCCTCTTTGTTTGCCATCCTCTTTGTTTGCCATCTGCCTTGTATACCATCCGCCTTGTATACCATCCGCCTTGTATACCATCCGCCTTGTATACCATCCGCCTTGTATACCATTTGCCTTGTATACCATCCGCCTTGTATACCATCCGCCTTGTATACCATCCGCCTTGTATACCATCCGCCTTGTATACCATCCGCCTTGTATACCATCCGCCTTGTATACCATCCGCCTTGTATACCATCCGCCTTGTATACCATCCGCCTTGTATACCATTTGCCTTGTATACCATCCGCCTTGTATACCATCCGCCTTGTATACCATCCGCCTTGTATACCATCCGCCTTGTATACCATCTGCCTTGTATACCATCTTCCTTGGAAGTAGTGCTTTGCGAGCACTGCACAGCAGGACAATTCCATTTCATTCCTGACTCAAGGTAAATTGATCTGATAACACGTCTGCTTTCTCTTTTGCTGTGGCAGATACAGAGTATGATGGGTGTACACATGGATGCATTCTGTGTTCCATCTCAACTAGACACTGCATCGAGCCCGCAGCCTGTCTCTTCCTACTACAAGTACTTGGGGGAAGGTAAGCACCAGCTCAAATCCATTTGACAGTTGGCTACCGATGAATGCTGTGTTGGAATGAGAATTGAACTGGTGTAAATGTAAAAGAGGTAAACGATGACAACATCTTATGCATTTTACTCTGACGCACCAAACATACCTATAGCACTGTAATAACCAAAGATAAACCGTCTTTAAATCAGATTCTGTCACTCCGTTCCCAATAAGTCCATGCTCATGGCCCACCAGTCAAAGAGAGGTACAGAATCATCAAACCACTTACACCTAAACAATCACTGTATGTCATTCATGCAAGGTTTTCTTCGAGCTACATATCAACCACGAATAAATAAAGGAATAACAGAGCGAATGTAGGTCAAAGGGGAAAAGAGATCCGGGTCAACCCCGGGTCAACCTGAACATCACGTGCCTAGCTAGACACAGTGAAAGAAGTCTATGACTCTGACCTTGGACTAAAATGGCTCCGGATGGGAGAGGAAGGATACTTCTGGAATCTCATGGCCATTGTTGAACAAAGGCTTTTACAGTGTCCACTGGACAAGGGGGGTCTGCTCGGGTATTTGGGGAGTAGCCTGTCCAAAATGATCTGCATCCTTAGCAGGTTAAAAGAACAATGGGTACCACATGCACAGTCCCATATAAGTACTCTTCTTTATGTCAGTACAGCACTGTATGGGTTTATCGCTCCACTATGGAAACGTACAGTATTCGAGGAGGAGAGCAAGTAAGCATTGACTTCAATGCACAAAGCCCAAACATCACTACTGTAAAGCCTTTCGGGAAATGCTTTGAGACATTGCTTCTGTTTTTCTTTCACACAAGACCTACAACTTAACAACTGCTATAAGCGATGAAAGAGAGAAACAGGTACCTATGAGTACAATCGTTATGATCTAACTATCAGATATTATATGTAAAATACAGATTGCACTAGCTACCTGAAATATTGTTAGCAAATCTCAGTTGCGTGAAATAAGCAACATCCCTCAAAAAAAATGTCAATGTAATATTGGCATTACTTCAAACGAATGTAGCTGAACCTCATTTCCAGAGTGAATGTGAAAACAAGCACCATTTCTGCAGCTCAACATTTACTGCAGAAATGGAGATACTGTAAGTGCAACAACAGACATCGAACCAGCGCACAAGTTAAGGTTTCAACCCTCATCAGTTTCAAAAGGAATCAAACTGTTTGATTTGTACAGCAGGCTCCCTTTAGTCCAAGACCAGGCACATACACACATTTCAATCTGGTCTGACCATCAAGCCATCATACACTTAGCCTCATAAAACCATCTAGCCTCATAAAATCTAGCCTCATAAAAGCCAGGATTGTCAAGCCCCCTAGGATGGTGGGTCTCCAGCTCTAGCTTTCCACATCAATGGCTTTGAGCTCAGACACAAGAGTCTCAATTAGAGTCTCAATTACTTGATTGACGTTATTCTGAAAAGAAAAGAAAAGAAACGGAGGATACTTGTGGGCCTTTAGGAATCGGGCTAAAGCCCCCTGGAGTGTATGAGGTTAGTGATGACCTGCGTGTCATCCCTATTTCTGACTGAGGGGCACATTTCTCGCATGCAAGGGAAGGGGCTCTCAAGTAGGAATCAAAGGCACACACCATCTCATCACAAAGCAAGGAAACAAACAAGTGCTCTAGTTACCCTTACTATACAATGGTATAATGTTGACACAGAGGATGGAAAATGTCTAGTCCTTGATTGATAACGACAAAAGTTCAAAGTAAACAGGCATTCTTCTCAGTAGAAATTTCATGCACACATTTTTTTTCCATTCGGTGACGTGGCGCTTTGAGGTAATGAAAAGTATCCATTTCACTTCTAGAGGCTGAGCTGTCATCCACTGACAGGGCAAGGTCTCCACCAGATATGGCAAGCACCCATATCAAGTGGAGGGGACAGACGAAGCTTCTCCACACCTTATATAATACTCATTAAAATAACAAGCAGCAAATAATGGCATATCCATAAGTTGTAAAACAAAGTAAGCTATCGAAATGTACATATAAAAGACTGAATAAATACCATCATATATAGTGGTATTTCTTTCTTTTGCAGTCCATTTGTATTGGTGTATGCGTGTATACAGTATAATGTTACCTGGAAAACAATCCACATGTGCAAATAAGTGAGTTATTGCCAGTTTTGCTCATATTCTGGGGAGGAAGTGTGTGACAGTCATGGCAGTGGTGGCCTTTTTGCCTCTCTTCAGACGGCCATGCTTGTTGAGAGCAATGTAGGAGCCTCTGTAAACGGAAGACTCATAGGCGTTGTAGTTGTTTGGCAGCATGCTCTCTCTGAACTTGCACTCATCATGGAAGACTGTCTGAAAATAGCAAAGGAGAAAAAGACTAAGAAAATGCGTGGCCAAGTCTAGTTTCACAGCTAGCAGTTTGATATGGTTGTACAGGATGCACAGAAAAATACTTGCCATGCAATCATTTCATCCTCATCCAGGATTGGTTCACATGTAAAGTAGGGGAGCCATGCACTAATATATTGGAGCACATTTGGGGCTGATAGCAGGCCATGAACCTGCAAACCTTTGTCTCTGAAGACTAGTTCATCTCTTGCTCAATCTAAAATTCGTAAGAAATAAAAGTGTTTATGAAACCTTGAGGTGATTTCTAACGAAAATTACATTTACCACATCTTTTTTGAAAACTGTAACTCAAAAATTTAAATCAACTGAGATCATCTTGACATATCATATTCATTCAATTTCAAAGGAAATGACAATGTGAATGTTGCTGTTTTGGAGTCATTTGTGCTATTGGGAGCATGCTAACAGAGGCCCTACCACTCCCATACTTTGTGCTTGATAAAGACAATGCTAAACTGCAGCTTACTGAACAAAAACAAATGTTGGTTTGCTTACTCCCTGGGTCTATTGACTTATTTTTGTGTATTAATAAGATAACGCAAATGTGAACCATCTCTTTAAACATCAATAACTGGTGTATTACGCACAGGTAGCACTGCGGTGACACTTATTTGTCACCCATATGGGTAACTAATTAGCATATTAACCAATGTGTTATTTGTGAAATGATCGATGTCAAAAGGTTTTTAATTGCATACACTTTGTAAGTGTATTTTTGGGGGGACTGTTCATTCATGCGCAATTGGAGAGCTGTCGGCCTTCTTGTGCGCAACTTGCACTTTGTTAATTGCTAATCGTGTTTGTTTAATTGTCTAAACAATTGTCTAACAATATTTTTCAGAGTATTTGTTGGATAGACATTTTTGAAAATGTTCTGCAATAATACGTTGTGAAGAGACGGGATGTGCTGGGACTTCCAACAAGACTGCCTAATGACGTCCGTCAGAGATACCCTAATGGAATCACTTTTGAAATCATCATTCATGACTCCTGGTTCAATGTCTATAATCAAAGGATGCACTTCGATCAGTGATAGCCATAGCCTATGAGTGTAACCTAACATGTAAATAGGCCTAATATTCATATTTAAAGGACTAATTGCATACAGTCCCAGGTCCCGATGACAGGTTCTGGAGTATCGGGGGGCTTTCCCTCGCACGCAGGGCCGTATTACAGCGCGTGACACAATTATGCGTCTGTTAACCTCATCATTATAGCCGAAGGCAACTCGACCATTAACAGGCCCTTAGCTCATTTACTACTTATAATTTCAAAATAATGCATAATAATATTGGGGGAACATATCGTTAACAATACCAAATAGCCTACCATTCCATTATCATATTTATTCTCACATAATTCACAGCACACGTTAAGATAGGCACACCCAATAGTTAATATGACATGCAAATAAAACCCGACCAGTCATAGCGTAATAGCAAAGACCACTATTCTCGGAGCCATTAACAAATATTGCAGGAAAATAAATGGAATAGCCAACTGTGCATACCTACCGTTCCGTATAACCTTCCTCGGCTATTCATTGCGACAAACAGCTCACTCCTTACCCCATACAAGCTAACCACTCCTCGCTCTACCGTTGAGATCTCTATTAGACCTAATTGAACAAAATACCAGATATTAGATATTGGAAAAATACATCCGATCAGATAGGTACAAAATATGGTTCATAGTGGTTATAGCATATGCTGTGCGTCTGTGGGTGTAACCTTGCAGATTGCTACGCAGGATGCTGAGTCTTTGTTCTATATAAATGCCCACGTTAAATGTTCAATATATGCTCAGAAATGTATAGGTTGAGGCTATCATGTGGACTTAATAATTGCCCTTTTGAACGTACACGGTGACTGTTAGTTTCTCGGCCGCTGTAGGAGCCAGTGTAAAAATAGGTTGTTGTCTAAATACGTCCATACATTCATGTCATGTTTGAGATTAAGGAGACAGTTAGCACTGGTGGATACTGTTTTTAATAGATTTGTCTTTGCTCTAGAAGACATTCAATTCTCCCTTCGCGGATGATGACATATCATGCAAAATGGGCTATAGATGCTGTTAGATCCATAATTATCGACGACGGCCCCTTTATGTGATGTATATTGCGTTACATCTGTGGAAGCAACTCACTGTACTGGTTTTCATTATGTACACCATTTATCCTCCCGTCTGGGAGGACCTGGAGGTGAAACCCGATACCCGCGTTGCAGTAGAGCCTCCGGACTCTTTTGATACCTAGCAAATAGTCACTCTCCCAGTTCAGGTCCGATTTCTCCCCCGAGATGCCCAGAATGGAGCGGGAGAAGAGGGTCTCCCATCTTTTCTCCAATAACGTTGCATTTGTCCTGCTCGGAATAGGATATGATGACACAATCCCTACTATGAACCCCAAGAGAACAATCGCAGTCAACGTCCAGTGCGTGCTGGCCTCGTAGGACATACTGATGAGGAACCTTTGCGCAATGGCCATCCGGTTTACCTTCGGGGCACGTGGTCAAAATGAATGGCCCTAAAAATACCACTCTTCTTGTTTTTCTTCCTTCGGCATGCTGGCAGAGGATTATTTTTGGAAAGCTGATCAGGGGTCTGGGCATGAGACGACAGCCCCAATGCAGAGGAGTAGAAATGGGAGTGCGCGTGGCAGTGCTTGAGATGGTGGCGGTGATGATTACCATGTTTTGCAGCCCCGCGCCTCCCTCTCTCTGTGGGCAACGCAGGCCGTGGATAACACCACTCACCAAAACCCTGTTTCACCTTGCCAGGCTATCGCATCTCTAGATTACATCATGCTGAGTTCACTGCTGCCCCTTCGAATAATACAAGGGCGGAGGATGGGGAGAGTGAAGTTGCAAGCAAGCAAGAAAAGAGGCGCTGAATTGCAGTGCCAAGTCTGTGGAGAGTTCAACCGAACACTGTCACAGCGCCCGTGAAACCGAGGACGGGAGAGATCGCATTGGGTGGCAACTGCGGAACATGATGGACACTTTGGCAGCTCCCAAATTGGGTCGGTGGTCATATGTCTGACAGGCTGCTTCCTTATTTAGAAGGAAGGTGTAAAAACAGTCCACTTGTCACCGGAGAGCAATGGCACCCTTGGGGGCCACTTCCTATGCTGCTGGTTCAAGAACTTTCCAAACCAATTATTCTCTTAAAACACTTGAATAGGCTTACAATTACAGTGAGATGCATTCATGAGCACAGTGGTGCGTAATTTAGTTACCCGACACGTCTCTCATAGACTATTCCTTCCCCATAAACATAAATGCATATCATATTTTCTTTGTAATGATGACACCATGGAGCATATGCCTATACGTCAGTGGCGCGCTTCCACCGGTCCCCTCAATGTCATCCAGTTGGTTGGGAATTCCAATAGATGGCGCTATCTCCAAGGTTGTAACTGTGCTTCATGCGCAACCATCATTGACCATAGTTCAAAACATTTCGACAGACGACAAAAGTTGTTCTCAGTGACATACAAAATCTCAGACAAGCATTTTTCAACGCAGTACATTTATTTTGTTTAAAAAAATCTATTTGGTGACTGCACAATACCCAAGCTGAGGGATTTATAATCAAAATAATATTATATGATTTTTATGAAGGCTGAAAACACAAAGAACAACACATTTGGAGCACGAATTAAAACTTGAGGACATAATGGCAGATTCATAATCATACAGTCCTCAGCAAATAGGACCAATGTGAATAGATCCCTGATTAAGTATTATACACCCCAGCACATTTACAAAACAGTTTTGTCAATTAACCAAAGCCATCTTAAATGTGACCCTTGGCACTTGCTATTTTGAGACCCAACTAACCTAAACACTGGGCATTTGGACACATAATTAAAGAACCACAACACTGTTGTTAAGTTATTGGAATTCAATGGTTACTTACGCTACATGACCAAAAGTATGTGGACACCTGCTTGTCTAACATCTCATTCCAAAATCATTGGCATTAATATGGAGTTGGCCCCCCTTTGCTGCTATAACAGCCTCCATTCTTCTGGGAAGGCTTTCCACTAGATGTTGGAACATTGCTGCGGGGACTTGCTTCCATTCAGCAACAAGAGCATTAGTGAAGTTGGGCACTGATGTTGGGCGATTAGGCCTGCAGTCAGCGTTCCAATTCATCCCAAAGGTGTTCAATGGGGTTGAGGTCGGGGCTCTGTGCAGGCCAGTCAATTTCTTCCACAACGATCTCAACAAACCATTTCTGTATGGGCCTCGCTTTATGCACAGGGGCATTGACATGCTGAAACAGGAAAGGGACTTCCCCAAACGGTTGCAACAAAGTTGTATGCACAGAATTTTCTAGAATGTCATTGTATGCTGTAGCGTTAAGATTTCCCTTAACTGGAATTAAGGGGTCTAGCCCGAACTATGAAAAACAGCTCCAGACCATTATTCCTCCTCCACCAAACTTTACAGTTGGCTGCATTACAGTTGGCAGGTAGCATTCTCATGGCATCCGCCAAACCCAGATTTGTCCATTGGGCTGCCAGATGGTGAAGCGTGATTCAGCACTCCAGAGACTGCATTTCCACTGCTCCAGAGTCCAATGGCAGTGAGCTTTACACCACTCCAATGGACGCTTGTGTGCGGCTGCTCAGCCATGGAAACCCATTTCACGAAGCTCCCGATGAACAGTTATTGTGTTGACGTTGCTTCCAGAGGCAGTTTGGAACTCGGTAATGAGTGTTGCAACTGAGGACAGATGATTTTTATGCGCTACGTTCTTCAGCACCCGGTGGCAACTTTCTGTGAGCTTGTGTGGCCTACCAATTCGCAGCTGAGCTGTTGTTGCTCCGAGACATTTCCACTTCACAAAAACAGCACTTACAGTTTACCGGGGCAGCTCTAGCAGCGCCAAAATTTGACAAACTGACTTGTTGGAATGATGGCATCCTATGACGGTGCCACGTTGAAAGTCACTAAGCTCTTCAGTAAAGGCCATTCTACTGCCAATGTTTGTATGGAGACTGAAATGCTGTGTGCTCGATTTTATACACCTGTCAGCAACGAGTGTGGCTGAAATAGCCGAATCCACTAATTAGAAGGGGTGTCCGCATACTTCTGTATACATAGTGGATGTCTAACAAATATCAACAAAACGAAATATAGGGGAAACTCAACACAGAGAAACAATACAGTGGTTATAAATGATCCTGATGCAACAGTATCGACTACTTCCTGTTTACTAATAAACAAGGATACAATAGGTTGTTTACCATACTCTGCAAAGGTATTAGTCATCACGAAGACATGCACATCCAGCAAAGTTGCTCCTTTAAAACCAGAAGTCATAGAGGAAATAGTCCGGATGAAACCAATAACTTAAAAGCAAAAACAAAACCATGTGTTTAAATATTAATGTACTATTCTGCAAGGTAAACCAGGAAATCATCAACTTTGTGAGTTGAGTTGGATTCCTGACAACGTACAGTGCCGCAATGACATAATGATACGCAGTATAACTTTGCCATCCTACAGGGACACATTGACAGCAGTCGTGATCAATAAGCTATCAGAGTGTAAGCAACCCACGATGAACGAGTGTGGTGGAAGAAAATTCAAATAAATTATAGCGCTGAAGTCAAGATGTCTCTTAGCACATCTACACAAAAAAAATAACAATTTATAATTGTTTTTCACAGAAATAGCTTTTGCCCTTTACACTTTTGACAGATGCAACAAAAAATAATGCTAAATACTTTAATATGTGCTTATGATGTTTAAAAGAACAATAAATAAATAGTTATGTTCAAAAAATAAAAACATTTCTAGAGGCACTTGCAAAACGTTGCTATATTCCCAAGGCGCATGGCAGTATGTCCATATGCTCTACAGTACGTCAGATTAGTATTTACTTGTCTGTGTGCTGGGGGGAATTTTCTCAAAGTCAACTGTTATTTTCACAAAGTTACCGTGTCTGTTTAGTAATTGGTTTTCAACGATGAGTGACGTGGTATTATCTTTCACTAACTGCCAATGAAATATTACAAAAAACAAGTTCATTTTGACCCCATTCTCAAAATGAGATTATATATCCAATAGGGCCAACTGTATTTAGCCAATCTCATCATTGCATAAATGAGCTATTACATTATGTTTGGTTATTATACAGCCATATTTCTGATTGAAAGTCAGAAAAAGTAGGCAAATCATACACCGAATGCATATAACATAACATATTGATTGTAACACAACTGTTTTACTAACAAAACTCCAAGTTTGAAGAATAACTGAAGGCCACAATATATTTAGATTACTGTGTGTGTATTAGGTACACCACCCTGTTCATGAAAATTGTTCGCTCCTACAACAGTGAGTCACCTGGCCGTGGCTTGCTATATAAAGCAGGCAGACAGGCATCGAGGCACTCGGTTACTGTTCTATTGAACGGTCAAATTGGCAAAACGAGTGACATAAGCGACTTTGAGCGTGGCGTGATCGTCGGTGCCAGGCTCCCCGGTTCCAGTATCTCAGAAACGGCCGGCCAGTGTCTAGGGTTTACCGAGAATGGTGCGACAAACAAAAAACATCCAGTTAGCAGCAGTCATATGGGTGAAAACAGCTCGTTGATGAAAGGTCGAAGGAGAATGACAAGAATCGTGCAAGCTAACAGGTGGGTCACAAACAGGAAAAGAATGGTACAGCTTGTCAGTCCTTGTCACGGATGGGCTATTGCAGCAGACCACCACCCCGGATTTCACTCCTATCAGCTAAAAACATGAAGAAGCGTCTCCAGTGGGCACGCAATCACCAACACTGGACAATTGAGTGGAGAAACATAGCCTGATCTGACAAATCACAGTTCCTGTTGTGTCAGGATTTGGCGTAAACAGTATGAGTCCATGGCCCAATCCTGCTTGGTGTCAACTGTAACAGTTGAGCGAAGTTTCCATGCCCCGAAGAATTCAGGCTGTTCTAGAGGCAAAGGGGTGTCCGACCCAGTACTAAATGGTTGTACCTAATAAACTGGCCACAGTGTACAGCAGCAGATGAGATACTTTAGAAAGTCTGTAGCTTATAGCTATTATTTGTGTGCTGTATTCTGTTAGGTGACTGGAACTCCAGGAGAGACTGCATCCAAAGTCATGTCTTGTTGCCCTCCTCTCTCCACTACACTATGAAATTCACACACACGTTTGTTTTACTGTCCTTGTGGGGACCAAACAATTGAGTCCCTAAACCTTAACTCTAAACCTAACCCTTACTCCAAACCCTAATTCTAACCCTAACCTCTAAATCAGCCTTTTTCCTTGTGGGGACCGATGGAATGTCGCCACTTGTCCGAATTTTCCTTGTTTTACTGGACTTCTGGTCCCCACAAGGATAGTAAAATAAACAACAACAAAAAACACACACACACACCTTTCCACAGACCCATGTTGACCTTCAAAAGAGATGTACAATACACAGAGAAAAGCATAAAAAATATGACAGAACACAAAAGACTGTCATCTTGCATACCAAAACTATTTTCAGTAACCCAGTTCACTGTAACGCTGCAGTGTTGCTACTATGACTTTTTGGTATTTTGCTCATGGGAATATTAATGGAGTTTCCAAAAAGACGTGCACCTGAATTTTTTACAGCATTGGTTAATTCACCTCATTTACTTTCCTAGTGTCATTTCAGATTGAACGTGATAATGGCAGTAGAAATGATGCAATAAATAGCACAATATGGCACTGTCTGAAATTTCTAGAAAAGAGGTGACTATCCTGAGATGACAGACTTCAAACAAAAATGCAATGATGCCATTGAGCCACTTCATTCTAACAACACCACAGTTACACAGATGACCTCACCTAAACAGGTTGCATAAGAAATTCCCATAGGAATATAAATATATGAATTCATATCCAAAATATATACAGTAAACCTGTTTATTATCAAAAACCATCTAAAACTAGGGGCCAGTTACTCTAGGGGCCAGTTACCCCAGTTATTCCCAATTTTTCTATTTGCAGTTTCTGGACGAACAAGTCCAATGGTCCCATTGGACTTATCACGTGTGTGATAACATGTATGTTTCAGTAAGCAATGCAGAATCCATCCATTGTGACTGCAAGCACAACCTGGCTGAGAATAACAAACAGACAGAAATGCCCCTACATTAGCAGCATGGAGCTATGTGAGCCCAGATCCTTTCCCAAGCAGGTGATGGGCTCTCCAGATTGGGTATTTTTCTCTCTTGGCCAGTCTGCATGAGAAGTGGGCAATAATCTCCTGTTGACTTTGACTAAGGGCTGGATTCGATCCATATTGCAGAAGTATTGCAGAAGATCCACGTTATAGGCAATGTTCCCGCATTCCCGCATACTGCATTCACGGTAAATGCTGTCGGCTTATTCGGAAATTCCATTTACATTTTAACACAGATCTTCCACAGTACGGATTGAATCCAGCCCTAACAGCAGACTGTTTTAAATATATAGCATTGACAAACTCCTCACATAGATGAGAGTGAAATGGTAATAAATCTGTATTCCAGTTGTCTAAGGGCCGATGGAGTCCGCTCATGCTGTGAAGCTAGCTGTACCTGAGGAGAAGGAGAAATGACCCTTCTGAGAGGCCATCTACGTGTCTGAGAGGAACCAGGTGAGAGACACTCTAAATACACAGACACAGTCTCTCTCTTGTAGACACAGTAACTAGCTGCAGTAAATTCTGGAGGGAACAATTGTCATGGGTATACATTTTCCTTTCATTCCTGCCGCACACATACACACAAACGTATAAACGGGCTGCCTCATTGCAATCCATTGGTAATGCCATGGCAACAGTCAGCGAAGACACTGGAGCGTTGCAAGCGCAGGGAGTGGTAGTGCAGCCAGGGGTGCATTCCTTCACTCTCGGTTCCTGGTTCTTTCAGCTCTTGAGGTCCTTTTGGTCAAAGATGATGTGGTTGGCCAGATAGATGGCGATGATGCCAAAGATGGCGGAGGAGGCCATATAGGCAGTGACGGACTTTGTGAACTGAACGATCATGCCCATGAAGAGAGTGGGAAAGACCTGAGAGAGGAGGAAGGTGCTATCCAGGATGGCAAAGTCCAACCCTACGCCACGCTTCTCGTAGCCCTCTGGCTCATCCTGTTCGGGGCCCGTGGCTTTGTGGGACGACCCATTCTGGCCTTGGGGAGGGGGGTAGTATTCTGAGCCGTCTTGGCTGAAGAAGGCATGCCCGTTGTTGCCCCCCAGTTTGTGGGCCAGCCCCCCCTCCTCAGCCACGGGTGTCAAATGCGTGATCGAGTCCTGCTTGATCACAATCCCGTACTTAAGCAAGTTTTTTGTTTTCTTTTTTGGCATGTAAACCTGAAATGCAAAGAGAGAGAAGTAAATTCAATACACAGTCTAGGTTTAGGCAGTGTGTGCAAGGGAGTTTGTTTGTGCAGGGCTGGACTGGGTATGTGTACGGAGGGAGGGAGAAAAATGATATGACTATGACCACGATGTGAGCGTTTGTTTGTATTGGAACATACATGGCTGTTTACTCAGCCCTGATAAATGGCTGTTGACTCCTACGGCATCTAAAGGAGTCAACAGAATTGTATCACAGTTAAAATATGATTTCATATGTACACTACGCTCACGAAGTACAGGGACCACAGAGTACTGTATGTATGTGTGTCTTTCTGTCCTTACCTCCATTTCCTTGTGGTAGTGGCAGGTGAGGGTGTACGGCAGCGTCTGCAGCGTGGCATAGGCAAAGCCGGTCAGAGCCGACATCACGGTGACCAGGACCACACTCTTGGACATACAGATGACCAGGGCAGAGATGGTGAAGCTCACCATACTGCTCAGGTAGACCCGGCGCGAGCCAAAATGGCGGACCAGTCGGCTCATGAGCAGGGAGAAGACAGTAGAGGTAGCACACTGCAGGAACAGGCCCAGGCTGCCCATACGGATGCCTGCAAGACAGGATTGAAGTTGTGGTAACAAATTAAGATACAAGATTATGTAATATGAATTATGTCCCTAACATTTATGGGTACAATAATTCTACATGATTATAATTCTAGTTAGTTAACTAGCTAATCGTCCTAGATTCATGCATAGACAAACAGACACAACCAAAGAACAAGGTCAAACATACGGTACTATAACACCACAACAGGTTGTGGTTGCAAATGCAAAATACGACCAGTAACCTCATCCGGGCACTTACTATTAAAAAATACCCCTGTAGGAGCCGGCTTCATGATTTAAGTTATTAGTGGGGGGTGTTCCATTTCACAGTCTCAACAACACATAATACTTTAATCATGTTTAAAGATACAGAACTCTTCACCACATATTAACCTAAAACTGCTTTTACTGTGGCGCATGAATGGACCTTTATGTGTTTTAAATTCTCAGTTTGCTCATGCCAGTACTCGATACCATCTACTGCATCTTGCCTACGCCGTTCTGTACCATCACTCATTCATATATCTTCATGTACATATTATTTATCCCTTTACACTTGTGTGTATAAGGCAGTAGTTGTGGAATTGTTAGGTTAGATTACTCGTTGGTTATTACTGCATTGTCGGAACTAGAAGCACAAGCATTTCGCTACACTCGCATTAACATCTGCTAACCATGTGTATGTGACAAATAACATTTGATTTGATTAACACACGGAACAGATCAGAGCCCTAATCTACGAATCAGGGTTGAGGAGTTAGTTAACTTTGGTCAACTCTGAGTTCAACTTGGGATAACCCGTCCCACGAAAGTGTCTCAACTTTTAGCCAGGTTAATGTCTATGACAACGAATCCTTCAGAACTAACCTGCTCCGATGCATAAATATCATTCCCCCCCTCCCCCCAAAAATGCTAGCCTCCCCGGTTATAGTAATGGTGAGAGGTTGTCTTGGGGGTATGATATTTGCGCGTAACTTTCTCACTCATCATTATTCACGGTTCATTCAGGGTTATCCGTAATCATGATTAGCATCCACATTAATGTAGAAGTGTTTAGAAACGTATTCTTTTCTTATTTACAATAACAGTGACTCCAAAATGACACAATACATTATTTACCATTAGTTTCTATTGGGCACAAAATAATCTGAAACACACACAAAAAAAAGCTAATGCATCCAGTCACAAGCTTAATGTAGCCATTAATGTGCTAGGAATATGGAACCAAATATGAAACTTTTACTACTTTATACACATAAGTACATTTTGACCAATACTTTTGGTTGCCTAAAATGGAGGGTCTATGAACAAAAAGTGCTGTAATTAAAGCTGACAGTCTGCACTTTAACCTCATAGTTATGTTTAATTTCAAAACCAAAGTGCTGGAGTACAGAGCCAAAACAACAAAAATGTGTCAATGTCCTAATCAATGTTCCCTCAAAAAAAATGCATCTGTGAGCAAATTTCAGGTCTGCTGAGCCTACTATCACAGTCTACCTCAAAGTAAATGGCACAGATCCATATATGGCAATGGTCTATTTGCATATAAGCCCACTGCAGCTCTGATTGGTTGTGCTGCACCGGTCTTTGTAGAGTATGGGCTAAGTTGTGTGTAAATGCAATAGAATCCTACTCCGATGCGTTCTGCCTATAACAAAATATATTGTATAGCTAGTTTTGCATACTAAGTCTTGCATAGTTCGTTTTGTTTCAGTATGGTACATTGAAAGTGGTTCATATTGTGTTGATTCCATCACGATTGCCACAGTAAAGAGAATGATGATATCCTTTCAAATCGTTCATCTGTGCTTGTATGCCTGGCTTAATGGACCAATAGAATAGTCCCAAAACTGCAAAACCCACCCATATTTCACTTCAGGTAAGCTACAGCAAACACTCCAAGTATTTGAAGAGTTGCAGACTCCGCAGCACAAATACTGTATGTCTGAAACCCAGTTTGTTCTACCTTCCCTAGTCTACATTGCATCACAGGAAGGGTCTTCATTCCAAATCAACACAATAAGTGGCCTACATCTCCTATGGAAAGGTGGCTGCCTGAGCCAACTTTATTTGTAGTATTTAAAGCGGTTTGATATTACTGTTAGCTGTAAGGGGCCGATTTAGACTTAGGAAATGTACACCTTCGTATGCATGCCTTTCCGACACACTTCTCAGTAGTTGGTATTCAGACACCTAATGAAGTCGCGTCATGCGCTCTACAGACGTGGCTACCTTTCACACACTGAATACATTTAATTCAACCGCTGAACACCCTCCGACTTGCTGGCCAACAGATTTTCTTGTGGCGTTTTCATTCGATAGGGTTTCCAGGACATTTATCTTATTAAGCCATCCCTTTAAATACGGTGTACCTTTAACTGACATTTTGTTGACAGACTAACTAAAATACATTGAGAGAATGGGTTCAGAATACAGGGATCAATGAAAGAAAGCCATCTAAATATATGAATATTCGTCTCTGTTTCAGCACCAACTGGTAGCTTTAAAAATACTTTGATCTTGTAGATTATTTAGGGAAATATTAGGATTAAGAAAGTATGTACAAAGAAATGCCAATATTGATGAATCAAAAATACAGTGGTTTGATCATCCTGAAAGTTGCCATATTCAAGTTCAATCCATGACATATTGGAAGGTGGAAAAAGTGTGCAATAGGGGATGAACAATAGTCCTATAAATCTTCCCTAATTCTCACTAATCATGGAACTGTATGACAGCGGTCCAGTCGTCGTGAACGTGTACCAGGCTCCAGGTTTAAGCTGCTCTTGTGGCCTGGCCTGAGTTCCGTAATGATTCAAATAGGCTACATGTCCCAAATGTCCACAACATCAGCCTAATATGATCCACTATTGCTAGCGACCCTCAGGAACAGGAAATAAAGCTAAACGGAGTGGAATGGAATGATGCAAAATGTAGGATACAAATTGAGCTAGGATTCCATCCAATTGGCAACGGATTTTTATGTGAATATAAAACTATCTGCATAGAGAAAATATGCACATTTTCCTACCAGTGGTGTGTTTCCACCAAACAGACTTGTTGTGGATAAAAATCAGTGCGTGATGGTAGTGCACACAAAAGGTACATTTTCACGCAAGTTTTCATGTTCCGAATACAAACCGAAAGTTCAAAGCATTTTAAAAACTTGTTACATAAAAATGTTTCACTAAATAACATATGCCTACTCTGGTCTTGGCACTTGCTCTCTAGCCAACAGCTCACAGATTCAGTGCAGGTAGTCTGTGCGGGTACGCTAGTCTACTTGATGAGATTATTCTGGATATTATTCTGGATATTTGTATTTGTCAAACGGCAGTCAATCATTGATCATCATGTCACCAGAATAAGACCCTAGATATTTATTGGAAAGCAGCATCAAGCCCATCGCCGTGCCCTTTCACCACCCTGAGAAATTCATCACAATTGATTTAAATCTGTAGCCTAATAATGTTGAATGAACAAATGATCTGTTGGCATCTATAACATTTTACCGAGACTTCCTGTTTCCATCACAGCTGTCTTGTATTTTTATTTTACGGTATGACTTTACCCGCATAAAAGCTGTGGATGAAATGTGGTTACTGGCGCTGGCTCCCGATAGTGGTTAATATTTAACATGATACAAATTGTAAGATAAAACTGAGAAAAGCCCAGGCATATAATTAAACATTGTAAAGCACATAAATCAACTCGGCAGGTTTGGCACTACAGAAGTCTATAGCTTGGGTCTCCAAATTTCATCCCGGCAAATTATGAGGGCATACAATTAAAATTCTGAACAATGGCACAGCTATTTATAGCTTACTTCACTGTGGAGTAGAGGCCATAATACATGACCTGTTGATGTGATTTTCAGTTTGCTTCCATATGACTGGTTTCACATTCGTTCTCAGGGATCATAAGGAAAAATAATCTAAAACAATTGCTATGTGTATTGACAATCGCTTTCTCCAAACAGATTACTAATTTACCTAGCTCTTATCAATAGCTGACACTGGTGGAGGCTCTTCAGAGGAGGAAGGGGAGGACCCTCCTTCTCATTGAATTTCATAAAAATAAAATGTTTAAAACATTTAAAAATATACTTTTTAGATACAACTTTACTAAATATATTCATGTTACCAAATCATTTATTAAAACACACTGCTTTGCCATGAAGGTCTACAAAGTAGCCTCAACAGCACCATGTAAGATAGCACCATGGTGTAGCCGGAGGACAGCTAGCTTCAGTCCTCCTCTTGATACATTGACTTCAATAAAGGAGGATTTTGGTCCCTTCCTGGATCTCACCCCCTTCCAAAGACTTACACAGTAATTATGACAACTTCCGGAGGACGTCCTCCAACCTATCAGAACTCTTGGAGCATGAACTGACATGTTGTCAGAGAATTAATATATTACTGAGATCATTAGCTACAGCTAAAATGTGTTGAGTAGTTGACTCAAAGAGAGAGAAAGACAAAAGTTGAACAGGTTATGACTATCCAACACAACACTGGAACTCTTCCAAGTCAAGGGGACTTTTGGTTTTATACATTTATTTCAACCAGGGCCTGCCGGTGAACTGCTAAATTGCTTACTGACTATACACTAATGTTACTGCATGATTGTATTAGCTACGTTGACTAGGACATTACTATAGCTGTGTGCAGCGGTTTTGATATGGTTTGGCTTAGAAAGGTTTTTTCGCCTGGTCACATACAGCTGATGTGTTGTTCATTGAAGTCCACAAACAAAGAGAAAAGGTGAGAGGAGGAGAGTGCATAGATGTGAGAAGGAATACAATGTGGCTGCTAAGAAAGCGAACTGTGTTTGCGCGTGATCAGAGGTGTATTAATTCCGCCGATTCTGTGCAAAAACATTTCTTGAACGGAAGCAAACGAAACGGGGATAAAAAATACCTGAATTTGTACAATAGAAACTCTTGTCTGCAACTGTTGAACTAATGATTACACCTTATATCAGCTAGATGCAGGCAAGAGTGTGCAAGGCGCTATTGAATGTGTCACTTCACTCGATCTGTGTGCACCTACGCTGTAACTTTATTTTAAAGGCTAGGTTGTAGCAACATCATAGTGGGTATAGGGAAAATTTGAGTATCATGTAGTAGCCTAACCATATGGCTGATACTGGCATTTGCCCATGCTTAAATTAATAGTCCGAATATGCGTAGAGACATCTCTGCATGGTCTGGTGAAGTGTAATTATGAGAGAATTTACAAGGAGGTTGAACGAGATTTAACCGTTTGGGAGAAGTTGCCTGCTTCTTTACAAATTAGGATCGCTTCCATAAAGATGAATGTGTTGTCACGTATTCGTTTCCTGAGCCTGATGATCCCACTCCCTCCACCAGTAGGCTATTGGGGAATGATTGATCAACATATACATACATACCTTTGGAATGGCAAACATCCAAATATTAGGTTTGAGGTGTTACAACGACAGAAGTGTAATTGGTGGACTTGAATTAGCAAATGTTTGTATTTACCACCAATCTTGATCAGCCTACATCAGTCTCTTGGAGAACTGTCGAGGGAGAGCTTGTTTCACCTACTAGATTGCAGGATGTGTTATTGTCTGGCATATCTAATAGGAAATGCATGCTGTATTTTGGTCCTATCATTTCTAACACAATAGAGAATTTTAGCAAGGTTGAGAAGTGTGTAGGTGTTTCCTGGAAATGGCATCTCCATAGCCCTCTATGGCATAGCAAGGCTATCACTTCCTGGAATAAACCGTCAGAGTCTAGAGCCTGGTCTGCAAAAGGGGTCAATAATCTAGGGGATATATTTGTATTTATTTAACCTTCGTTTACCTAGGCAACTCAAAGGGTCTTCTTTGTTTTCAGGAACGTTGTCTTCATTTTGATTTGCAAGGGCCGTCATTCTTTCTATATTCTTAAGACTACAGTCAGCGCCATGTGCCTGTGGGGTTCCATGGGGTGTGGGGAAGGCACCCGGTGATAGAGTGGATTTTTACATTCCAGTCCAGCGGTTTTGTGTCTGCTATTTCTTCTCATCTTACAACGATTAAAGCAGAAAGATCTCTCAATGGTTAAAGCATGGGTAGATGATTTGGCCGTCGATGATGAGGCTATTGATTGGGAGAATGTCTGGGAGAATATATTTCACTCATCAAAGAACACAAACCAGCAATTCATTCATTTGAAACTTTGTCATAGATCGTACTGGACACCACTTGTAAGATTTCATGCAAAACAGACCCATACTGTGACCTATGTAACCTCAATAGACTTGGTACATACAAACATATGATATGGGATTGTCCTGAGGTTTATGAGTTTGAGGAAAGTGTCGTATATCCTCTCTGACATGGTTGATAAAACTGTACCCCTTGAACCAATTATGCTGTTGCTTAACGATGACACAGGTATGCAGCTGAATGAGAAACAGCTAAAAGTTTGGCTGGCTGGGTTGACTGCTGCCAAAAAACATGTTGTTCAGCGCTAGTTGTCACCACATGACCTTAATAATATAAGGATTTTTTATTTTTACCTTTATTTCACTAGGCAAGTCAGTTAAGAATTCTTATTTTCAATGACGGCCTAGGAACAGTGGGTTAAATGGCCTGTTCAGGGGCAAACGACAGATTTGTACCTTGTCAGCTCGGGGATTTGAACTTGCAACCTTTCTGTTACTAGTCCAACGCTCCAACCACTCGTCTACCCTACCCTGCCGCCCGGCATACTTTCAGGACGTAATTATGTTGGAGTTATCCGCTGCTTGTATGGATAAAGCCAGTCATAGCACTCTGGAAACATGCAAAGCAGCCGACTCAGAAATCTCTGTTGGATGTGATGTCAAATTCTTACTTGATGGTGTTGTATTAGCAAATTGACTTTGCTGTGTATATTCTAGTGTAGTGCGTGTTGTTTATTTGAATTTTAAACTATATATTTATATAAAACAATTGGGGGAAATTGGGGGAAAAGTGTCATTTTAGTTTTATGGTTGGAGTGACCCAATAAAAAACAATTGTTCACAGAAAATAATTTGCGTAGAGAGAAAAGTGCATAAAGAGGGAATTAAGTTTGATTTATGCACACATAACTCAAGGTTTGAATTCCCCCCTAAGTGCATAGGACACAGATTCAGCAACATGCTAAAATTACATGGGGAAAGGATGTGGATGGACTAGCTGTTTGAAAGCAAAGGACCAAGCCCACATTACAAACACTGCATGAGATAGTGGACTAGCTTTAACCAGCATTGGAAGTTCAGGGTATACAATCACATTTTTTAATTTATGTTTTATTTTACTAGGCAAGTCTTTTAAATAAAGGAGGCTGGGTTGACTGGCTGACTGCTGCCAAAAAACATGTTGTTCAGCTCTAGTTGTCACCACATGACCTTAATATAAGGATTTTAATTTTTTTATTTATTTAACTAGGCAAGTCAGTTAAGAACAAATTCTTATTTTCAATGATGGCCTAGGAACAGTGGATTAACTGCCTGTTCAGGGGCAGAACGACAGATTTGTACCTTGTCAGCTCGGGGGTTTGAACTTGCAACCTTCCGGTTACTAGTCCAACGCTCTAATCACTAGGCTACCCTGCCGCCCCGATTTGCACTGAGGATAAACCACATTGCGGTGAAAAAGGTGATCTCAATTATGGGGTATTGTAGTAAAGACTGTGTTGTGGCTACTTTGTGTGATGTACTGTTGTCTCTACCTTCTTGCCCTTTGTGCTGTTGTCTGTGCCCAATAATGTTTGTAGCCTGTTTTGTGTTGCTACCATGTTGTTTTCATGTGTTGCTGCCATGCTATGTTGTCATCTTAGATCTCTCTTTATGCAGTGTTGTCTCTCTTGTCGTGATGTGTGTTTTGTCCTATATTGTTATTTGATTTATTTATATTTTTAATCCCAGACCCCGTCCTCACAGGAGGCCTTTTGGTAGGCCGTCATTGTAAATAAGAATTTGTTCTTAACTGACTTGCCTAGTTAAATCAAGTTTAAATACAATAAATAAAATTAAAATAACTTAAATAAATATGTCAGGCTTCAGACTTTTGTGCCTGGCCTCTGCCCTGTACCTGAATGAACATGCTCTTTGTACACTGATTGTTTGACATTAATGCACTGTGAGTGTGACATTCCTCCTTGTCCTGCAGGCATGGGAGGGATGGGGGTGGGTGGGAGGGATGAGGGTGGAGGAGAAGCAGGAAGCCTTGCAGAGCTCCACTACAGACCTGGGAAACTTCTCAGTGTGGGAGAAGGTGTTTCCTTTTGTCCCTCTCACCATTAGTTTTTCTCTCACTTTGTCTCTCTTATCTCTGTTTTTCTGCTGAGTCTGGGGTATTATGTCAGTCAGATTCAACGCAGTTTGAAGTTTGAAGGTCTTCTTTTACACTGATCATCTTCTCCTCGTCCAATAAAGCTATGCAATATTCTAGGGGATTAGGAACCAGACTCTTAATGACTCTTAATGCACACTTTATTACCAGGGAGAACGGTACAGTGACTGGAAACTCGAGGTAATATTATGGCAACACCGAAGCTTGCTCCTCTGCCTGACTACCTCCCACCTGTGCCATTGGAATGTGCATGCATCCGGCCCAGCTG